>NW_007577995.1:325369-382148 GCF_000690725.1 Stegastes partitus
GATAGATAGATAGATAGATAGATAGATAGATAGATAGATAGATAGATAGATAGATAGATAGATAGATAGATAGATAGATGCAGCTTCATTGAGATCCTGCGCTCGCAGCCGTTCTTCTGACCTTGAGTCGTCCACCTCAAGCCGCTGCAGCTAATCTAGTTTCCATCTGCGTAGCTCCACAGACAGACAGATAAGGAGTTTGTCCAGGGAAACAAAATGAAAAACTCTTCAAGGTGAGATATAGTCGTACATTTAATTTAAATCTGACTTGCTTGTTACAGTGTTTAGCCCAAACTGAATTGGAGGATCTTTAGCAGTTTGAAAACTGTTAAAGTTTGTCTCCACTGATACTTTTGCTGTGAAACTTTGAGTTTCTTTGCTGTTGCCTTCATGTGAGAGTATAAGTGCTGCGATCTGATTTTAAAGTTGGAGAATACAGTGTTCCTCCCTGATATTTTTTGTGTTGCAGTTGCACAGAACGCACTGTAAGATTAAATCTTTGTGCTGGCTTCTTAATACAGCGATGACCCTGAGATGTTAGGCGGACTCACTGGCTGACCGTAGAGACTACCAGGCTGCGATGGAGACAACGGAGGGGAGTTTAGGCGTTCATTTCAAAGAGGGTGACGGCACTGTGTTCTTTGAGTCTTACATCCCACCTTCTCGGGATGCCATCCACCTGCCTACATACGTCCTCTACCTGCTCATGGCCATCTTCATCCTGCTGTTTGTTCTTTATGCCATCATCGGCCACCTCATCAAGGACCTCATCCATGACTGTGCAGGTTTGCTCTTCTCCTTCTTGTAGCTAAACCAGAAGATTGTGAATATTGTGCTTTTCTCTGCATTTTCACCCTCTTTGCTGTATTTTTTTTGTTCTCCAGACTGGCTGTTCGGGGAGCAGCCAGAGGAAGTGGTGGTGAACTACTGTGAGGCCAAGGATAAGTTCATGGCGGACTGGTCCCCAGAAACCTCTCCTGAACTGGAGGCAATGGCCCGGGCCGAGGAGAACAAGGTGCTGGACAGGGACTTCATGAAAGCTCCTGCCATCTGGATCATCTCCACAGAACCGCGAGGGAGCAAGTCCGGACCTCGAGTGGTGTTTGGGAAGAGGACTTAAATGTGAGGAAAAGTGCATAAAATCAGATTAGTGTTGCTGATGCAGACTTTCTGCATTTGATGTGATCGCATGAGACGAAGAGAATGATTGTAATGAAGCTTTACTGTGTAAGGCTGAGGATACGTTGCTGTTTTGCACATGGAGGGAGTTCTATCTATGTATGGACTAAACGCTTCAGTGGTTTTATATGGACATCTAGTGTCTGCTGCGGTTACTGCAGCTGAAATTTTACTGCACACAGACAAAACCGCTGCAGGTTTCAGATTAAAATAAGAGATTAAGACAACTAAGCACAATAGTTACAGTATAAATCTGCCTTAAGTCATTTTTAGAAATATACATTACAGCTTGAGATAGTGTTTTCTTTTTCTGTTAATGAAAAAAACGTATAATATACAAAGACTAATGCAATATCTAAGTATCACATGCATCAAGAGCAGATGCCACTGTTGTGTGTGTGCTAATCTAATTTTAAAAAACCACTCCAACAAAATACAGTGTTCAGAAATCTTTCTTAGTTTATTCTTGAATTTCTATAATTATATTTTAGTTTGTGAAAGCTAAAAATGACAAGCACAACAGTGGATTTGTCATTTTAATCCTATGCTTTACACTCAGTTCCCACTTTATTAGATGCACAGTAAAATGCATCCACAACAGAGTCACAAATGTCACACTGTTAGAAATGCCATCCATCCATCCATTATCTATACACCGCTTAATCCTCACTAGGGTCGCAGGGGGCTGGAGTCTATCCCAGCTGACTCAGGGTGAAGGCAGGGGACACCCTGGACAGGTCACCAGTCTATCACAGGGCTGTGTCACAAATGTATGGATTCAATTATACATTTACTACATATGAGGTCGTTGCGGTGATGGTGGTGCAATGGATTATGTATTCAGAGATGTTCCTCCCTACTTTCATACATAAAGAAAGCAGATTGTTAGGAATCTCTCAACTTAATGCATCAGTTTCATCACAATACACAGTTCAGAGGATGGCTTGTTATTGACTGCTCAATGCGAATTAATTACAGCTTTACAAATATCTTGACATCTATGTCTAAATTAGAGACTCGCACTACAAAAATATGCAGATCTGAGCAAGTTTATTACCCTTAATATGGAGGGCGGAAGAATTACAACTACAAAAATGACAGAAAAAATGGTGGGTTTGTAAGTAAAAGGCCCAAAACCATAGCATCATGTGTCAGCTGATCCTCCTTCAGTGTGTGGAGACACAAAGAAATAGAGTAATTATAGTTGCAGTCATCACAAGTATGCAACACTGAGTACATTCATCATTTTCTCTCTCTAGTCCACATCACACAATAAATACAGAAAACTTAAAACCAAAGCCTTCTCACAGGCTCATTAAAACACTTTCCTAGTTGAGAATAGCGTACACAAAAATGATGACATCCACAATTTTTCAGATCAACATCAGTCGCTAAGATAAAACCACGAATACAGATGCACTCAAGCAATAGCAATATCAATATGTGGGACCTTAAATGAGGATTTAACACACTCAAGGGACATTCAAAGGCAAAAAAGCAATCAGAAATATCAATACAATGAGACGAAAACAAAGAACAATGACCCAGGTTGTGACTATAAGAAAGGTGAAAGGTCAGATTCCTCACTGAGCAGCCTTGAGGGCCTACATGTACAAAGCTCATCACTTCAAGTTATTGGCTTCTGTGACATGACGAACTTAGCATGGGTTGCAAATAAGGGTCATTGTTTTCATTTTTGTCTTCTTAAGTTGATGTGCTGAAGTTTGCTCGCCCTTGAAGATGCAACCATAGCTGAGTGCATCTGTGTTTGTGGTTTCATCTCAGTGACTGATGTTGATGTAAACGTTTGCTTCCTAATGTGGATATTATCCTCCTTTATCTACATCATCCTTCACGAGGAACATCTCTTCCAACAGAGGGCCTTGGTTTTGTATTTTCTCTGTTGAATTTGTTGTGTGAAGCCTCCAGAGGACTAGAGGGAGAAAACGATGCCGGTGCTCGGTGTTGGACGCCTGTGATGATCGCTGTAATTACTCTGTTGAAAGCACAAGGTGACACATTGGTGTGCTTTTAAATGTCTCTAGCCCACTGACATAAAGAGCTTTTACTTTTCAAGCCCAAATTGAATGTCTGGACCTCGATTTTTTTGACTGTAATTCTTCCATCCTCCTCAATCGTTATGCCCTTTGATGAGCATGAGAAACGCCAGCAGCACTCTTGTCACTTTTATCTTGTAATTATCCTATATTTTGATTTAAAAGTCTAATTTATGCAAATAAATTGATGATCCAGCAACTTTGTCTTATGTTGACTTATTTTTTTAACTAGATACAAGGAGCATTGCATAACCTGGGGTTAATAGATTGCTTGGAATTAGTCTTTTTGATGTTTTTTCAAGATTTTATGTGACACAGTGATGGAAAGGAGGGACTGATTTGAGACTTCATGTAACATAAAGTGACTTCACTGGAAACCAGATTTGCTTGCAACCATATAGGATACTGTTATACTGTGTGTTTTTGGTGCAATAGTTCAGTGTCTGTAGGCACAAAGCTCAAACACACTAAACACAGATACGGTATCAGATAGTTGACACAGCCGCAGGTGGAGGAGGTTTGGTTGTTGGTTGTCAAATACACTATTAACTGTCTTCCAAAATTAGGTTCTTTTTTCATAAGTGTGGACCCAAATGACATTAATTACACAATTGTCTCACCTACACATATGCTGTGTGCAATAACTTACCAATAATGTCATGTATAATTTGTCCTCCATCATAAATCACAGCAGCAAGCTCCTGTCTTTTGGCATTCATGTGGTATGCTTCAATGCTTCTGCATCAGCCTGCACAAAAGGTCCAACACCATCCACAGAGTGCTGAATGGCAACTACATCCCAGGAGAGGGCGCTGTGGTAGAAATAAACTGCACGCTGCCACATGGAAGCAGCACAAAGACACATTAAGGCTGGAAGAATGAGATGGTCTCCTTGAAGTGACATCCAGAGAGACTCCCAGTGCCAAACACGTACAGCTGAGCATCCTCACTCTGATCATTTAACTTCTTTATTAGCTGAAAGAAATGATTTGTTCTCCATGCTCACCAAAGAGTTCGGCTGTCTCATATGAAGGTGTTTCTTTTGTGTCTGTATGTTAAGGCAGACTTTGGTTCTAACAAGATTACCAAAGCTGACTCTCTCACCAAACACTCTTACTTTTACTGACTGCTCAAGCAAACAATTACATAATCCCATTAAGGCTGTCTGCCTAATCCCTTCTACTCCCTCCAAGCTCCCTCCAACATCCCTATCTTCACACAGATAAAATAATCAGCAGCCTCTGCAGCTGTGTGGGACGTCCCAGCGTTCTTTAATGTTTAAATGAGCTTTTTCACTTTGGACAGAAGGAGGATGCAATTGGATTGAAAGCCAGTTTATTGAAATCCAGGTAGTCAGGCGCAATTATACAGGTTTATGTTGTACAGGAACAGAAGTGGTTGATATAGACACTGGTGAAAATACATTCCATCTTTATCTTTGTCATGAAAAACGTAAATCTTTATACAAGATATTCCACATTTAACCAACAAATCTACATAAAAACAGAACCATCATTTCTTAATTTTTACTTATTTAACATTAGACATGCAAATTCACAATCTCCTTTTGTCTTTTTTTTGATATGTAAATATTCTGTTAAATAAAAAAACACTAATTCTGTAAAAATATTTTTATATAATAATATTTACTGTTATATACTGTAGAACAACTACCATGTACTTAAAAATGATCCAAGTAACTTTCACCTTTGCCACATGGATTTCAGTGTTATGTGTTTGTAATATCTCAGGTAACAAAATGAACATTTTTATGAGCAGGACTAAATATTTTTCTTTGGTGAGAACTGGAATGACTGTAAGTTTTTAAACAACCTTACCATTATTTCATTGATTTTCTCTGTCTTGGTAAATTACAAAAAAGATCTCATAAAGTCACAGAAAAATGTTTTAATTTACATGTCAAGAGTAAAAAACAGGACTAAAATTGTAGCTAATGTTTGCAATAAAAATCTGTATTTTTACAAAATATTTTTGCTATTTTGAAATGTTTGAGAATAAATTTACAATTTTGCATTTAAAAAAAATTGAAACCAGCTAAAAAAATATCCTAATTTTACTCACATTTGCAGGTAATTCATAGAAGAAAGTATTCATATTAAAGTTTAAAAAATTTTTAAAAAACGTTTAAAAAATATATTATAATAATTATATGCATTTTTTATCTATTGTACAGATTTCCCCAGTTTTGTTAAATTACAGATAATAACTAGTAAATGACAGGAAAAGTGCAATAATTTACATGCTGACTGTACAAAGCTATATGTCTACAACAGAAAGTGTACATAATGTACTTATTGCTTTTTACAAATTGTTTTTCACAATGTGTAATAACCTTAAAGTTATGCAGATTTATCCTATTATATCTGCTAAAATTGTATTTTTGCTGTTATTTTATTTACTGTTTTTACAGTGTTTGGACTACACTATTCTACCTTTTATTTTTTTATTATTTATTTTTATTTGTTGGTACTCTTGCTGTTAGATTATTTATTTATTTATCTATTTATTCATTTATTTTTTGGGGGTATTCTTTTACAGTGTAGGTTGTATATTGCTTTAAAAATATATACATCATGTTATTATTATTATTATTATTTATTCAGGAAAATCTATTTTTTCCAGTTAACTCGAGGAATGTTCAGATCATGTAAAAGCTGTATTTATCTTAAGCAGAATATTCGGTTGTGGAGGAGCATATTGGTGCAGGCAGCAGGTCTGGCGGTGGGCTGCTCCAACAGCAGGGCTCCGCTCTGAGGGATGTGGGGGGGCTTTTATTTCCATCCTCACACACCCCCTCAGACCTGAGCGATGCCTCGACCGCTGCAGTCCTGTGTTTTCTCTGTTAGAATGACTGACGGACGGATGGTTTGAAGGCATGGAGGACTGAAGGAGCAGCCTTTATGGATTGGAGCTCATCGCCGCCGGAGCAGATCTGGGGAGATCCAGAGAGGTGAGCGGGCATCAAGCCGATTGTGTTCGTGGGAAGAGGTGGTGGTGGAGGGGGGGAGAGAACCGCAGAGATCACCGGGCATCTGAGCACAACACGACGGCACAGGCGAGCTGTGATTTCGGCTGGTTTACGCATCTGTTTTTCTTTTTGGATACGATTTGGCTCATTCGTGCGTTTTGTGGCTCAGATCGCTGAGTCCTCCATCCTCCGCTGAAATAAAGGCCATTTTGACAGCAGGAGAAGAAGTAGCTGCATCACACTGACTACTGTAGCCTCCTGCATGCTTTATGGATGGAGCTATTGAGGCCGCTGGCGATGCAAATTTAGACTTTGATGGGTAGGTTGCGCCTGATTTCTGCATTTTCCCTTGAATTTAGCTCATTTCAATTGGATTTCTGTTTGGATACGTGACCAAATATGCGCTATTTGTGTCCTACTTTGCAGAAATCACAAATCGCGATGCAGTAAATAGGCTATTTAAAGGGCCCAGTTGTGGATTTTGGGCAGTAGGGCCCAGGAGACACTTCATGCAGCTGTCCTAGTAGGGATCACTAAGACTAAATACCTTCAAGGTTTTACCAGTCACTCATCACAACCCTCAGTTATGCTACAGGACTGATTCTCCATGTAATGTGCCAAATGTGGCATCACACATGGACCATCCCACTGATGTTTGCATGAAGAAAAACTGCCCAAAAATGTGCTTAGGTTGCCCTGCCCAGCTCAATAATGCAGCATGTGGGCTATTTATCCACCTGGCATGCAGCAACTGTCTTTACATTTTCTGACCCAGCAGCTGTCAAAAGAATTTACAATGCACCGGCTGGAGAGGAGGCACTGGAGGACAGAGCGGGCCAGTGAGGTAGCAGCAGGCAAACCAGTGAGCAAATGCTGCTACTAGGTGTCCATATGTCTATGTGGAGGCTGCACTGTAAAACAGGAATGTGTTTCAAGAGCTTTTACCTGAAATTTGATGAAGAATTTATTTGGCATTTGACAGATTTTCCCAATTTAGTGGAAAAAGTTTTCACGTTAAGAGTATAAAAACAGGCCAAAACTGTCCATGATGTCCACATGCATGTTTGATGTTCCTGGGGAGTTGTCCACGCGTAGACATGCTTGCTCAGAGCAGATGGACATACATGTGCAGATGGTTTACAAAGTCATACAAGAGTCAAAGTCTGACGACACCTAAATGTCTTAATGACTGCAGCACTTTTGCTTTCTTGGCTGTAGAAAACCGTTAAGAAAATGATTGAAAATTAAATTCTGGGAGCAGCTCAAGTGAATTTGGACCGACTAGCTTCCAGGTCAGGCAGGGTCGTTGAGATGGAGCCCACTTTATGTGTCCTGGGGCATCTGAAGGGAGCTGCAGCGGCTTTTAATTGATTTCTCTTCAGCTTTTAACTGTGTCCAACCTCACATTTTAGCGCATCGACTCTTCAGCTTCTACAGCATTGGCCTAATATCACGGCTGGTTGGCTGCAGACACCAGAAAGAGAGAGCCGATGGCAGTGTATCGAATGAGCTTTTATCTTCCACTGTTTCTCCTCGGGGGTTTGTCCTCTCGCGGCTTTTATTGGTTCTGTATACAAATGGCTGTCAGCGTGACCAACGTTAAGTTTGAGATGACGCAGTCATTGAGTCACTGCTCAGCGATGACGTCATCGACCGTGATCCAGTGGTCTAGGATTTCACAGATTGATGTAAACAATCATATCTGAGTATAAATGTGTCCAAAATTAAAAGATTACTTGTCCAACAGTACCTCATGGGGACAAGAATCAACAACAGACTAACTGCAGGACCCACAGATGGAAACACTCCTTTGTCGCTGCTGCCATTGTCCCCTCAAACAACACTGATTGTATTTGATTTTATCTTCATATATTTGTCGGTTGTGTAGTTTTTGAGTGTGATGTAATTACACACCATTGTGTTTCTTTTTTGTGTACTGCTGACTGTAGGACAAATTGCCCCTGATAAGATTAGAAGATAAAGACTTTACTTAAATGAAAATTCTGTATTTGTACAAATGGAAACTCATTCTTTTGACTGTACTATTGATTTGTTATTAAATCAACAAAACATCAGTGTTTTAGATATTTGCCATTTTTTAAAGGAAAATTATCTACACGAAGGATTAAAAAAATTTTTTTTTGACTCTTTATTTTACAGGTTTTCACAGTTTTGTTCAACTGCAGATAATATCGAGGAAAATCACAGAATAGAAGCATTAATTTGCACACAAACTGTAAAAAAAACCCCCAAAAAAACAGGCCAAATTTGTACATATTGTCCACATCAAAAATCTGTATCTTTACAAATAGTGTTTTTTTTTGGTTTATTGTATTTAAGTCAACTAAGAAACAATTATTTTTAAGATATTTCTCATTATTTGAACAGTCTGAACATTACACTGTTTCACTGGTTTTTCTACCGTTGCTGCCAGATTTTCACAGTTTTTTTTTTTTTACACAGATTTTTTAATTAATTAATTTATTTGTTTTTACAGTGTATGGTCAGTGACGCTGTGTTTTTATTGGGCTGCTCTTGCCAATCACTTATGCAAACCATTCAGTGTGTTGGTCTGCACTCTCATCACTAATGGATGTAACCACATTAAGACTGTAAGTGCAGCGTAAACTCCCCCTCTTTGGGTTTTTGCTGGGCAGCACACAGCTGTGCAAAGACACTCAGCTGAAACCCGACCCTCAGCGGTTCCTCCCAACACCTCACATCCGTCCTGTCCCCTGCTGGGACACCCTGAAGACCCCCCCAATCCTCTACAGAGGTGCAAATGAGATCATGGCTTTGTAGTGAGATGGTTTTAGTGGCTTTTTAATTCATAAAGAGCTCTTTGTTTTACAGGATCACAAAGAAAGTTGCTATTTTGTGTGCCATAAATGCTTGAATGGGCTCATTGTTGTAGGTGTTATTTATCACTGTCTTTTTTTTTGTGTTTGTCTTGTGAGCATGTTACTTATTCTGACAATAACTTCTGCTGTTTCTCTCATAGTACTGTGGAAGCGGATTCATCACCCAAGACCACAGGTCACATGACAGGTACGTAGCTTACAGACTTATCAGACATTAAACATCCAGCTGGTTTCCATATTTTATGACTGCGAGCAATAGATTTAAATGTACATGTTTTTCCTTGTAGATTTGTGTAGTGATGAAACAGACAACTCTCCTCCTCTTCAGCTTCACACACTCAAGCAGTTTGAACAGGTGAGATCCTTCGTCTTTAAACATCAGTGGGCTCAATGTGACTGTTCTTCACCATGATGACTAATTGTGTTAGAATTTGCTCCACAGTGCCCCCTTGTGGCTGCATGCTCAGCCACCAAAAAGTAAGATTAAAGATAAACAGTGTTGAGGAAATCAGGAGTCTGAAGGCAGAAATTCATATCCGAACCATCTGGAGCACACGTTTTATAATATAAGAAAAGGAGAGCACCTGCAGCTGAGAATGTTGGATGGAAAACACCCAGAAGTCTCCTGGTATTTTAAGCCTCCCTCTGGCTACTGCATGGCCCACTTTAGGTTTTCAGTCTCCTCCGCTCTATTATTGGGCATTGTACCAGTCGCATGGTGGAGGAAAGTCAGTCTGTTGAATATTCCTTTTAATGTTTGGCAGCAGGGTGCCGTTGTGAGCGTTCCTGAACATGACACGGACTCCCTAGTTCGGATGCATCACTTAAACATTGATGCCAAAGATGGGTTAAAGATGAGAAGAATATGAAACTCACAAAGAAAGTCTGAGGGGTTTTTGTTGCAGTCAGTTCTTTTTGACATGTGACAGAAAACACAGAAAACAGGGTTGTTTTTATGTAAATGCAAAGAGTGTAAATTAATATTGACTTGTGCTTTTTTTTTAGTGATAATTAAGATAGTGGTGTAGATAATGATACAGAAGATCTTAGTGAACTCCAAGAATGAATGCATTGCAATACCAAGCAAGGCGACGCTGGCCCGTCATTCAGCTCTGCAGTCGTCCCACACATGGGATGAAGGTTTTCTGAGTGTTGTGGATGACTTTATGTATTAAGCAAAGAGTCCGTGCATCCTCCCCCAGGACATTTTGAGCATCAAAAACTTAATTTCCTGCATTCTGGGGGTTTTTTTTCTACATCAAATTGTTGGTTTTCAGTACCTGCAAAATACTGCAAAGGAAACAATATTCAGACACCAGATGCTGATTCAACACATATTTAGGCGAGATGTGCTCTTTTGTCCTCTTTGAGGTCTTTTGTTTGAAGATTTATCCATTTAAATGTGCATCTCGCACAATTTAATGATACTTTTATTCATTTTTAATACGTTTTAAACTCTTGGACTTCAAATATGTTTCAGCAAAATTTCTGAAAAAAATAATTCAAAACTGCCCATTTAGAATATATTGCTTAAACTGCTAAATTAAATTCCTCGTTGGGCTGCAGGGTGGCGCAGTTGGTTAGCACTGTTGCCTCGCAGCAAGAAGGTCGCCGGTTCGCGTCCCGGTGGGGGCACCAGAACCTTTCTGCGTGGAGTTTACATGTTCTCCCCGTGCAGCGTGGGTTCTCTCCAGGTTCTCCGGCTTCCTCCCACACAGTCCAAAAACATGTTGAGGTTAATTGGTGATTCTAAATTGTCTGTAGGTGTGAATGTGAGTGTGCTTGGTTGTCTGTCTCTAAGTGTAGCCCTGTGATAGACTGGCGACCTGTCCAGGTGAACCTGAGTCAGCTGGGATAGACTCCAGCCCCCCACGACCCTTGTGAGGATTAAGCGGTGTATAGATGATGGATGGAAATTCCTTGTTTTTTTTTAAGTAGTATTTCAGAATAAGAGTCTTTTGCTGTGCAAATGCACGTGTTTTGAAACCTGACGGGGACGTATCCCATGCATCCCCTCTGAAACCTACACCTGTGGCTCCATACGTTCCTTCACGTGTCATGTGTTGAAACAACTTGCTTTAGGAGAAATGAAAAGAGCCACAAGAATTCTGTAGTCTTCTTAATTAGTAATGTCCATGAAACTAACTGACTTTCTATGAGTATGTATTGCCTTTTTGTGGTAATCGTGGCAGCTTATACTCTTTTTAAAACATCTTGCATAAGAATGGCTGACTATTTTATAAAACATTCAGACTATGTTGCAAAGTATAACATTGATTCCTGCACATTTTCCACCATAAACACAGAAACTTGTGACATTTCACACACATACCAGATCAGAATCAAACCCACACACACACTGCTGGGCCTGATAAATAGGGAGATGTGACTAACCAGTCGTGAAAGCTTTTAGAGAGAGAGCTCTGTGCTCGAATGTGGAGTCGCTTACATGACCGACACTTCATGGATGTGTCACTTTTACGCCTGACGTATTCATACGCCATCACTCATGTTTATTTGTCTTTGATCGGGAGTTGAAAAGTGAGTGTATGTGAAGGCGTGACTATAATGCATGTGTGAGTCTTAAAAATACGCACCACGTACATGATGTCATCCCCTAACGTTGTGTGGAGACGCAGCTTGGCGCCTGGCCTATCTTTGCACTGAATTATTCAGCTCCAGCATGTAATATGACACTCTAATGGGCACACTCACTGAATGCATTAAGAGCTAAAAATGACGTAAACTCTCTGTTTCAGTCACTTTATTATGCGAGCTCTGTGCATTTGATTCCAGCTGAGGTCTGGTGCTTCCTATGACAAACAAGCCTACATTTTGTAGGACCCTGTTCCTTTTATTTATATATATATATGTGCTTTAGTTCTCTTCTTTTAGTTTCCTTGTCTCTCTGAGGGACATTCAGGGATTCACCACTCCCTGAGATTCAGGACACCTCCCTATTAATAGCACCGTGGCTCACAGCTCTCAGGTCTCCTATTTCTTCTCACTTATTTCCACTCACCTGTCTGTCCCGCTCCCACCAGCCTCTTTTCATTTAAATAGAGACAGACTGGCTCGTCTTTAACATCATACCCTTGCAACAACAGAAAAAGAAACAATATCTCAGTCTGTCAGGGAGTTTTTACTTTGCTAAATGCTACATTAGCTTTTTTTAGCCAGTAGGGGGCAAAAGAACATCAAAAACTTGTCAAAGCTAATGTGTTAGCAAAAAGTTATCTTTAATTAACACTAATTTATACTTTTTTTTTTTTTGCCACGTTAACTTTAAGTTTAGTATTCACTCTGTCTCAGTCTGTCGGGGAGTTTTGGTTTAGCTAAATGCTACATTAGCTTTTTTTTAGCCAGTAGGGGGCAAAAGAACATCAAAAACTTGTTGAAGCTAATGTCTTAGCAAAAAGTTATCTTTAATTAACCCTAATTTATACTCATTTTTTTTGCCACGTTAACTTTAAGTTTAGTATTCACCCTGTCTCAGTCTCTCAGTGAGTTTTTGTTCAGCTAAATGCTACATTTGGGTTTTTTTAGCCAGCAGGGGGCAAAAGAACATCAAAAACTTGTCGAAGCTAATGTGTTAGCAAAAAGTTATCTTTACTTAACACTAATTTATACTTGTGTTTTTTGCCACGTTAACTTTAAGTTTAGTATTCACCCTGTCTCAGTCTCTCAGTGAGTTTTTGTTCAGCTAAATGCTACATTTGGGTTTTTTTTTAGCCAATAGAGAACACAAGAACAGCAAAACATGTCAAAGCTAATACGTTAGCAACCAGCTAACTCCTATTAACACTAATTTTTACTTATGCTTTTGCCACACGTCAACTGTAAGTTCAATATTTACTCTGCTTTTAGCTCTAAAAAAATAGTTGGGTATTTGCTTGCTAATGTTAGCCGTATTTTTGTGTTTTTTTTTTTTACACTGGGTAACTCTAGCAAGTTCCTAATGTGTTTTTTTCTTTTGGTGCTACACAGGTAAGCAAGCTTTTACCATTTTGTTGTTTTTGCTTTAAGACTGAAACATAAAGTAATTTTTCTAATAAAATTAATGAGTGACAAAAAAGAAAAAAAAATGTCATGTAGCTGCTGAGCTGGGTGATAATTTGTCTGTTAACTTTTTCATTTGACATCCATTTAGCCTAAACTTGGGGATACACTGACGTCGACACCTCATGCTGACATTTGACATTTATATAAAAATACACATTTATCTTAATGGAGCCGGTTGTAGGACTCCTTTTAGCTCATGAACACTTTATTACAAGGCACTGTCACTACTCTCAGTCAGACATGCTGCATATTATTATTTTGGGAGAGATGAGGCCTTTCAGAAAACCCATCATTTGGCACGAGAGGGGGACTAAACAGGATAAGCAAAAAGAGAGGGGTGCCTCTTAGTGGAAATCCCCAAACTGGATTGTAATTAGAT
Organism: Stegastes partitus; assembly: GCF_000690725.1. Taxonomy (NCBI): domain Eukaryota; kingdom Metazoa; phylum Chordata; class Actinopteri; family Pomacentridae; genus Stegastes; species Stegastes partitus. The sequence goes on from NW_007577995.1 coordinate 338,897, forward strand.
AGTTGGAAAGCAGAAACAAAGACAGCTCTTCTTGGTTCTTAAAACTTGTTCATTCTATCCTGATACACTTTCTCCACCAAGGCAGGTTGAGAGCTGCTTTGAAACCAGTATGCCTAACTCAAACCAGTTTGCATATCAGCAGGCAAATAGCTCTTGTTGTGGAAAACTGCCTCCAAAGTCGTCCCGCATGCCTCGACTATTCTCTTGCGCTGACACAGGCCTTCGTCTGCCTTGACCTTACAGCTGCTCGGTTTTTCCCTCACTCATATAAAAAAGTCCTGCAGCTTTATAATAGCAGCACAATGATGGCTAGAGAGAACTAAAAAAATGTCTTGTAACATAATTCTAATGCCACAATTCATCATTATTTTATGAATTATTACTGATTTTGCAAGAATTTCAAATCAAAAGCTGCAATCAACACGTGTAACATTTTCCCAAAGGGCTCATAGATGCTACTAATGCTGACATGACTGTGACTCTGTGTAGTGTTTTTATTACTGTTTTCTTTTTTAATTTGTTCAGATTAGTTCAGCTCACGTCTACACAAATAGTCTCTGAATCTTTTTCATGCAACTGTTGGTCACAGCCGAGTCAAACGTTGCTTCTTGGTTGTACTGAGGAGAATCTTTGGTTTTTACAGAATCTGATTAGTGAAAACTGTTCATTTGTGGCATTAAAAGCAAAAAAGAAACATGTAGAGTAATTTTGTGAAATATATTTTAAGCTTAGATTTATTTCAATATTAGTTTAGTGAGTGTTAAATTCCTTCCATTTTAGTAGTTTGCTGTAATTTGGACCTTTTTTTTTAATTAAATTCAGAGGGTTAAACTAATTCCATTTATTTACAATGTGCCTGTCGTGCAGTAGAGAGAAAGCAGCTCATTAGTGTCTGCCTCCTTTCTCCTCGAGCCCCTTGTTTGTTCCTTCCAGCTCTCCTTTTTTGCAGACGGGTGAGATTTGCCTTCATATCACAAGTGCCTGTGAGCCTTTTCCCCTCTCCCCCCCCACCTCCCCTCCTTCCTCCCCTCATCTCCCCTTTCCACTCATGTCCCCTGGCGGTCTGGGATTCCACGGATGTCTCTTCCAGTAAAATAAGCTCCTGTCCCATCCCCGGGCAGACCACAACACACCATGGAGCCGACATGGACGCATCTCTGACCTGCCGGGCTGCAGAGTAGCCCTCTGCACGGCAAACGCCCCTTTGAACTGTAGTGTGTGTGTGTGTGTGTGTGTTAGTTTTAGTGTGTGTGTGTGGTTTTGTATGGGCTAGGATGACAGTTTTTTAATATTTTTTTTGCATTATGTTCTTTTGGAGAAGGAGCTAGCATGTCTAACGGTTACCGGACTCTGACTCGAGGACATGCCTTGATAGTTGCTGTCCTCTAAAATGGACTTCCCCGATGATACGGAGAGGTCGAAGTCGACAGCTGATTTCTGATCTATTACGGACATGTCAAGCGGTGTCGGTGCTCTGTGACGGTCATGTCTAACGGTTACCGTACTTTATCACAGCACCTGAATGACCTGAAGAAGGAGAACTTCAGCCTCAAGCTCCGCATCTACTTCCTGGAGGAGAGGATACAGCAGAAGTACGAGGAGAGCAGCGAAGATGTCTACCGCACTGTGAGTAGGACGGCTTTCCTCTCTGATACGTCAATGAATGGGAATGAATGTTGATGAATGGGACTGTAAGGGGTTGTCCTAAAAAAATGCATATAACAGTCCCAGCTGAGCTTTGTGAGTGGTTTATCAGAAGATTTCATTTGTGCCGTTATCAGTGCTACTTCATCACCTTTACTCAGCCACTTACTGTTTGTTGACCCAGCTGTCGCACTGATCTGTGATGTGACCCGTCATGTGTTTGCTTTACCGGGTGCTTGTTTTAAAGATATGGCTGCTGCTAAAAGACTACACATTAACTACATCTTTGCTCAGCAGCTTTGGTTTGCGACACTTTTTGTGCGGTTTCGAAGGACTTGCTGTCCGTTGCTGTCTCATACTGGGATTTGTGAAAATTGTGTGCCTGTTGATTAAACTGAATAGATCCAATCCTTCCTCACAGTCCAGAGATAATGAAATAATAAGACGAAGCTATTATGACGGCACATTAGTGGGAGCGTTGAGTTGTGTTAAATCGTTTTGGTACCAATCAAAATGAGACAGTAGCACAGAGTGTCCAAAAAGTTCTGAAAGCAGATGTCAAATCAGATCACATCAGAAGCAAAGGCAGCACTAATATTGGATTGGTAAGTGACAAACTACCCTGAAGTCTGAGAATCAATACGAGGAGAGATTTGGATCAGTGCATCCCAGTTTGTTTTTTAAAAAAAAATCAAATAGATGCTAATTTGAATTCTAAAAATTGTTGATTTTAATTACGATTTTAGTTAAGAAATCTTTTTTCCTTTGCTTTCCGTTGCAAGTGCGTTTTTTTCAATTAACGTTTATGTTCCTTGAAATTTTTCGTACTTCATACATTAAGTATTCGAAAAGTTTTATTTTTATTTTTTTAACCTATTTTTATGATCCACATCTACTCTCTGGCCGGATTCTGATAATATTCAGACAGAGCAGAGCCAACATCCTCCATTATTTCTACACACTCTGCTCTGTTATTCTTCTGTGCTGCTTTAGCCATGAAAGGCCATCTTTGGAAATACTGGGTTTAAACGCTCCCAGGCAAACATTTTATCATGCCGGGCATGTGGTCTACATTTATGAGAGCATGAAAATACCTTTGCAGATACAATCTGCTGCTTGATAACAGATTAAAAATAGCGTTCAATTTTTCCCCTGTAGTTTGCTCAGGGTAGCAGAATCACATAAGGTTGAGGTCACAAACAAAGTAAGGTATCAAAGAAGTATTGTGCTCGTATTTGTTCCACATCTTGCAAATAAGTATCAGTGTTTATCTATTGTAGTTTGCAGCTGTGTTGCCACTGGGGTTTAAAAATGTGTTAAAATAATTCATTTGCCAAACAACAAAATAGACAACAATTGTGTTTTTAGTAATTAAGTTTGAGTATTTTCTGCTTTTCTGTTATGTGTTGTTGAACTTCCTGGGCTTTGGGCTGGTGGTCAAACAAAAGAAGAAATTTACTTACTGTTATTGTTATTGTTTTCACATTTCTTAGATTACAGAATTTTTTAATGAGGAATCAGAAAATAATCTTTAACTGCAGCCCTAAAAATGACAACATTTTAAAAACCGTTTGTGTCTCTCTCAGAGCTTCTGTGATTCTGCTGTTTAAACGAATGTGTTGCTTTCCTCTGCTTGTTTCTCAGTGTGTTTGCATCCGTCTGTGCCCATCTATATGTGTGCGTGTAAAACGTGCACCTACAATAAGGTGACCCAGTTCAGCTGTTGTCTGTTATCACAACCCGGCCCGCACTTCAAACCTAACTCTGTCCTCGTCCCTTTATTCTAAATCCCTTGTGATCACCAACACTTACTTGATATGAGAAAACTAAACGGCTGTTTGATCCGGCCAAACGAGACCTGAGCGTTCTTCCACTATTAAAGCATACCAGCGCTGATTGAGTAAACTGATATCTCGTTGCACAGACTGGAGTTTAATTTACAGATCTGTCACTCTGTGCGGCTGAAGATTAAACATTGAAATCACTTTTTATTGGACACTAAATCTTTGTTCCATGGAAGTGACCCGACCTGAGCTGCTCGCATCGAGTGTCGTGACAGAGCGCCAGTGTTCTCATCCTTTCTCTGAGGCATTTCATGTAATACAGTACAGACTAAGTGTGTTGGTCCTGGGCACATAGTGATCTCTCTGAGCGCTCCAGAACCTCTATTTATAGAGCACCCTTCAGTGCACTGATTTACCGTAGGACACGGCTCATGCATTATTACACGTGCGTGTTCGTATGTTTGTTTCTCTTTTAGTCGTGTAAGGCCGTTTATCACATTATGACGGAGACGTATTATTTAAGAGGCACGATTAGCTTCCATCTGGAGCTGCAACTTAGATACTGAACAATGTGTTGTAGTGTTTTTCCAAATAAAATTAATTGGTGAGTCAGATACCTTATTTTAGTTGAACTGTAAGTCAGAAAATCCAATTGTCAGTGAAATGAGCAGCAAATCTTCATATTTGAGAAGCTTTAGCTTGTAAATGTTCATTGTTTATACTTTTAAAGTTGTATTCTAAAATGCTGCTGCCAGTTAATTGGAGGTGGTAATTCCAAATTATGTAAATCTCCAGAGTGGATTAGTGTGCAATAAGCAGGATCATTATGAGATGAATTTCGGCTAAATGGTAATATGTGATGGACTCGTGGGTGGTCATTCACAATGCTGCAGGTGTGTTTGCTTTATGTGTGGTCGTCCCGTCAGTGATTTAAGTGCAGCCATCTCACTCCTCTTGGTTAAAAGCGGACCTGTTGCTGAGGGCCGACAGGCCAGGAGGGGCCAGAATAGCAGGTGCACGGTGATGGGTGTCTATATATAGAGCTGTTTTCAAGACGGGGAAATGTCTCTCTTACTGTAAACCATGTTGTTGACACACGCAGGAATACGTGCTGCTCCCACATGCACGTTACATTATTTATTATCAGAGCATTTAGTCGAGTGATTGACTGTCGATAGCTGTGCAGCGCATGTGCCTGATCAGATGTTGCATAAGCTTCAGTTGCTGCTGCCTTACATAGTAACATAAGTAGAGTGGAGCTCATAGAGATTCATTGATTGCAGCAGCTTTAATGATCAATATAAATAGAAAGTATACCGGACTAAGCTACTGCCCGATCCATGAGCAGCCCTCAACACACCATGGAGCTGACATGGAGACATCTCTGATACTTCAAGAGTAAAAACTAAAGCATCCCAGTCACTAGATGCTCTTTCAAAATATGTATTCATAGATTTATTTGCACTAAACACAATCCACTCTGATTAATAAATGTTTGTTAATAAATAATGCATTTTATCTGCTTTACTAAACACAAACCACCTTCACTTATTTTAAAAGGAACTTTTATTGTCACTCTTTTCTTACTGTTGCTCATCCACAACACTCTAACTACATTCAAACCAAAATGTATCTCCACCTTTATGGTCTTCATCTGTGGCTCTGCTCATTGGTCTCTTGATCATTTAGTTAATTACTTTCCCTACACAATGCCCATAAACTGTAAGAAATGTTGATCATAGTCTCCTACAGTCCAAATCAATGTCTTCAAATGTGTACAGTCATAGAAGAAAAGCAGAAAATCCTCTTATTGGATGATTACTTTTCCATCAAAATAGTTGCTGAGTAGTTTTCTATCAAAGGGTATATTATATGATTTCAGGTATTTTATGGAACTTTTCATGTCTGAAGATGAAAACAAAAATGATGCTTATGCTTGTCAATAAGGCTGCAACGAACAATTACTTCTGTTTCTTTAATTGTCAGAAAACTTTAAAAAACAGAAACTACTCAAACTTCATTTGAGAACTTTGGATTTTTTCTTAATGTCAAACTGATGAATGTTTTATTAAAAATACATGACGACTGGTTTTCTTTTTTGACAACTATTCAATTAATTGTTGCAGCTCTACTTGTCATTTAATATAATATGAATGATATTTAATTTTTGCAGAGTGAATGTGTACGTAAATGGCGACTAGCAGTATGTGAGCACTCACGGTTCCCTTTTAGTTAAAAAAAACAAATCTAGGTTTCAGGTTGCATGTGTTGATGTGCTCTTTGTGAGTATTACAGACATGCAGCTCTCTGGCAAGGACAGGGGAAGGTCGACGGGCTGCAAGTGAAATTAAAAATTGAAATAGTCCAAGATGGACCAATGAAAGCAGCATCAGCATCAGATCTGACTCCTGCAGACAGATCCAGACAGACGGGCAGATAAACTGTCCTCTCTCGCTTGTCTGAGGTCAGAATGGAAAGAATGATCCCCACTATTCCCCCTGTTCAAATCCCCTCGCCCAGCGTATGAGCACTGATTGCCCCCTAAGTTCTCCCCCGTAGATCCCAGCAGGTAAACAAACTGTAGCGTTCAGCCTTTTGGCCCCATGAGTGAGTATTTGAGCTGCCCTGAATTCTCCAGCTCTAAATAGATCAGCCATGACAGCACGGTCAGATGCTCTGCACTGATGACACTCAACACCCACACAGCAGAGACAGAGAGATTACAGCGAGATGGAGAGATGAAATGGCTGAGAAAAAACCGAGCAGGGAACGAGACAAATAAGTGCTAAATGTGCGAGGGACAGAAGTAATAACCTTGAGATTCAGACAAACCCGTTAAACATAGAAGCAATACAATGCATCAGAGATACAGATACACTCTACAGAAAATGATGAGCTATTAATGTATGATATTAATAATATATGATCCTAAAATAGATCCTTTGTATCTGCGGTGTGTGACGAGCTATTCCAACAGTTACATGTCTGTATGTTTCTCTTCAGGCTTGATAAGTCCTGAACTGTTTAAGGCGACATATCCAATGAAAATGGTTTTGAATTGTGTTTTAGAGCATCATAATGAAGTTTTATATGATTTAACAAGCTTTGACCTGAGAGTTTTGTTGCTGTTGCTTTTCCACTGGAAAACTGCCAGTCATGTCATTTTATTGTTGGCTTTTCCCCAATAGGTGTTATCAAAATTTAGAATATCCACTAATCATTGTCATTGGTGGATATCCTAAATGCTTCAGTAGAACCCAACAAGACTTTTCTTTTTGGTTTTTGAAAATGTTTCTCATCCACGAAGCTTCAAAGAGACATACTTTGGGATGGACACTCCTCGAATGGTGCAACTCGATGATATAGTGTTAGGTAGACACAGACTCATCCTTAACAGCTTATCAAGCAGAACAGATTCTCCTGAAGGACCAGAACTATTAACTAAGCAAGGCAGAGGGAGAGACAGGTCCATTTTGCTATGGATGCATTTCAGGACAGGAGTGACCAGACCCTCTAGAAATTGACAGCATGTGAACCCAGAGCAGAAATTCCACATATTGCAGTCAAGGACACATAACTCCAGGGCAATCACAACCAGTCGCACAGGAACAAGACAACTCCACAGTGATAGACTTTCAGGATAAAAAATCTGAGCCTTTTGGATGAGGTGAAACGTCTTCAAGTACCAGTAAGACGCCCAGCTGCCTTATTCTGACAGCACTTAGGATTACAATTATTGATTGACTGATCATCTCTCTGCTCTTCTTCCGTTGCAGAACATCGAGCTGAAGGTGGAAGTAGAGAGCTTGAAGCAGGAGCTCCAGGAGAAACAGGACCTTCTGGACAAAGCACTGTAAGTCCCCGAATATTATCAGATTTAGTTATTACTGCGATCTCAACTTAGCTTGTCAGGCTGTTAGTGTGAATGTTGGTTTTAAAAGACTTTCTTCCCCTCATTATAAGCATGCATCACAGAAAAGAGGACTTAACTGAAAGGGGAAGATCGATATTTCGGTTTAGGAATCGTTACCCTGTGAAACTGATTTAACATCAGTAATGAATCACAGATAAGATGGACGGGCATTGACTGCTTGATGCTTATTTCAGGAACAGCCTGTGCACCATAACAATGTACTTGGAGTCTTTTATATAGTGCATTGTGTGCTGCTAGGCTGAAAGAAAAATTGCTTCAGGAATTCTTTTTTTTCCCCCGTTCTGCTCAATATTCTTGCGTTGGACTGTCTGACTCATGAAAGTGATGCGTGTGTGTTTATGTGTGGTTGTGCAACTCCATCTACGGGTGTTCGAGTGTGTTCTTGCCAGAGATTAGCTGCGATTCTCTGCGTGCTCCTGCTGTAACGCCTCATACCTCAAACAGCTCATATGCCGTGCAGCTGCTGAAAGAGAAAACACACACACACGCATGCACACACGAACACGCACACACAATAAGTTTATGCAATCTGCACTATCAACCCCCAACATATTACGTAAACCTTCCTCGAAACATTTTTAAAAATCCAAGTTTTCCATCTGTGATTGCAAGTATCCAGCCTGTAAAGTGCCCTTAACAGAGCAACAGAGCAAAACGAGTAAAAGTGGATTTTCAGCAGAGTTTCTCAGAAAAGCTTGAATATTTTGGAGATGCTATCACATGTTTGGATTTTAATAGCAGAGTTTTCTGTTCAAACTAAACTGGTGCAGAAAGAGTGGCTTGGCTGATTTGAGAGTTTATGTATAGTTTATTAGACAGAGTAAACCAGCGCATGGGATTTAAAATAAACTATTTTTGTGTTTGACACTGTTGATTCTTAAAAGAAATGTTCTCCTCCGCCTGTGACACTCCTCCAATTCCACATAGGAACGATCTTAACATTTTAGTTGATGATTAACTGTCATACATATAATTGCAATGAATAATTTAACTGTCGCTGCAGGGTGGCGCAGTTGGTTAGCACTGTTGCCTCGCAGCAAGAAGGTTGCCGGTTCGTGTCCCGGTGGAGTTTGCATGTTCTCCCCGTGCAGCGTGGGTTCTCTCCGGGTTCTCCGGCTTCCTCCTACAAGTCCAAAAACATGTTGAGGTTAATTGGTGATTCTAAATTGTCCGTAGGTGTGAATGTGAGTGTGCTTGGTTGTCTGTCTCTAAGTGTAGACTGATAGACTGGTGACCTGTCCAGGGTGTCCCCTGCCTTCACCCTGAGTCAGCTGGGATAGACTCCAGCCCCCCGTGACCCTAATGAGGATTAAGCGGTGTATAGATAATGGATGGATGGAATTTAACTGTCTTTTTTCGTTCATTTTATGCCTCTGTTAGTCTTCAATTATTGGTTTTAACACCTTTGAGCGCCACTTTTTTTTTTGCTGTACATCCAACAAATCGCCTCTGACAAGTTATTGTTCTCTTTCTTTTCAATTGCCTTGAAAAGAAAATGTGGCCGTTGTGGTGCTGTGGTGTTTGACTCTGCAACAAAAAAGATTAATGTCAGTAGATCGTCATTACAATGCAATGGGTTGAATATTACAAGTTTATTGTGTTGAGATAAGCAGTTGGTGCAGAATAAGGGGATGCAAATAGTGGAAAATGATGTGGAAATAGTGACTGAAAGAAGACGTTTCTCTTATTTTATTCCTGCTCTTCTTTCACAGCTGAATGAAGCTGATTCTAAGGATAATGCAAAATGATTGTGATCAGCTCACATGTTTGCTATCAGGCGATAATATAATAATTGTGACTGGCCTTTTCCAAGATGTATTTTGAAGCTGCTGCAGGGGTTTTGTAGATGACATTGCTACCGTAGGCAATCACCTTGCTAGGTTGTGACCGTGATGGCACTGCAGACACCTTTCGAGTAGTTAGACATCACATTTGTTAGGCCTTGTATTACTTTGCTGCTTTGAGGTCATGGTTGTTGACCGTTAAATCAGTTTGGTTCATCACTGGCCAGCTGTTGGTGCTCTTGGAATGGATGGACTATATTTTATCACCGATCTCCTTCTCTGTGGTATTAAGTAGCAGAATAAAAATATGATGTGAATCACTGTTGTGTGTGAGATGATCTTGACAGTAAAGCAGTTGTTGTAGTTGATTCTGCCTCTCAGCTGGTCAACAGTTTGGCTGCTTTGTCATTTCTACATATTCTTTGGTTTAGTTGGCTCCCCTCCATCTTTTACAGGAATTTGGTGGTTGTTCAAATTGTTCAAATTGTTGACAAGCAAAGATTACTAAGTAGTCTTCTTGCAGAAAGCATGATTTTTGGGCTGTTCACATATCCCGAAGGTCTTGTCCACTTCAAGTAAAGGACATTTGTCCATGAGACAGACAGACACTTACATTACTCAGACTGGTTCAAAATATCCCAGTTATCTGAGCTGCTGCATGTGGCAGATAGAGTTAAAAACGTATGTAGAGAGCGTCCAGAACAGGACTCATGGCGACAGACTGGCGTGTGCCATTCTGGGAGCAGGAATTCTGGGATACAGCCGTTGACTGACTAAGTGATACAGACAGATGCTTGCACAGTTGGAGTCTAAAGAAATGAGGGAAACACACCAGGAGCTGCATGGTGTGTTTGTGGAAGAACACACAGAAAGACGTCTGTGAGAAATTTCAATGTTTAAAATGCACATATTTTGTGTGTAAACAACATATCTTTATCTGTGTTGTCAGTAGAGTGTTTCATCATGTTCACATCTGCCAGGATAGCATCACATTTATAACCTCTTGTTGATGACAAAACAGAGTTACAAAAGTTCAGGTTATTTGCAATTGGAATACAAATCTAAGTTACAAGAATGAGTCTTGTATGAACATCAAGTCTTTTAGCACATCAGACTGTGCGAACATCACTTCTGATGGGATACAGGACAAAAAAAAAAAAACACACCCCGGGTGGGGCACTTACTTAATCTCTGCTATAAGTGGAAGGGTGTAAGGGAATCCCATGAGCACTGCAGTAGACAGAAAGGTGATGACATCATATTATTTCTTGGCTCTCACTAATGTCTCCATCATGTCCTAAAACTGACCCCTCTGACTACATTTGGATGTGCATATGAACTAGTGCTGGGCTTTGGTAGAGTTTTGTTGGATCCACATCCAATTTTAAAATCATTTTGCATCAGTTCTAATGTTCATCACTTGTCAGAAGCTTTGTTTGGTAGCTACTAAATTATTCAGCATTGATGTAATTTAGCTACTTTAGGTAATGTTCACAACCTGAACATAAAATGAGCAACAGAAAATATGAAATCTGGATTGATATTGATTATTCTGATGGAAATATAGTTTAAAAATACCAATTTTTACACTTACACTAAAATCAATTGATTCATGTGAGTCATCGCCCCAGCTTTAGAAAGTGCAACATATTGATGTGCACAGAAAGATTAACTGGGACTCTCTTGTTCTATCAACTCTAAGTTGATCTGGTTTAGTTTGACATCTGGTCTTTTACGATGATAAATTCTGACTTTCTTTCCTTCTCCAGCACAACAGCAGAGAGCTTAACCAACCACAATGAAGCAGAGCTACAGAGACGGTGTCAAGAGAGGCAGCAGGAGATTGACCACATGCAGCAGGTGCTTGAAACAAAGATTCAACTCCTGCAGGAGGTCTGTCTACTCATCCTGTCCTCTAATGATACTGACACTCAGGTGTCCCTGGTTTGCAAATCATAGCTACTGTGTGTATCTTGCAGGAGGCCCAGCTTGCACGCAGTGAGGCCGAGCGGATGGCCTCGCTGGCTGGATCCCACTCCCACGCTTCCCTGCTCTCCTTAGACACCGCCATGGAGGAGATCCCTGAAGATGAGAGGCCTCCCAGCATCCTGTCCCCATCAAACCTCAACAAAGACAGGTGCAAAACACTAAAACATCCCTGCAGCTACCATGAACATCAGACTAAATCCATCGTTCTCTGTCATTGACCGTGCTTCTATCCCTCTATGTTTAGGTTAATAGAGGAGCTGACTAAAGAGCTTTGCTCCAAAGAGGCCCTCATCACAGAGCTGTGTGGAGAAAAAACAACACTCACACTCAGGGTGGGAGAGCTGGAGGGACAAGTTCAGGAGCTATCTTCATCTCTGCTACAGAAGGACAAGGATGTGGAGGTAAATATTGCTTTTATTCCTGCTTTAAGTCACACCCAACATCAAAAATCCTATTGGGTGGCTTTCATGTAACTGAGTCTTAGTTCATGGATCCTCATTGTTTTCTACTTCGTATCTCTAATCTGAGGAAATGTAGGAACCTTTCAGTAAATGTTTTTTTAATTTTGGTGGAGGCTTTGACCTGTTTAGGTCACACCCTGAACAATTTATGTTAGGCTTCTAATGTTACAGCATTCCTGTGGAGCACCACACTTCTATTCCAGAAAGGGGCTCCTGAAACAGCATATGTTGCATTCCTCTGTGTTATTTTGACAGCTATTCTTGTAGGTCACAGGAGCTGTCTGCATGCACTAAATACCCTCCTAAACTGCCACACACATACATACAGATATAAATGCATATGAAGTACTGATACACTGCACCAGAAACATGAGGTCATCTGATAAAACCAATCATTTAGCTTTTCTCTACAGATGTATATAATCCCTCTCTCTATAAATCTAAAAACTGAATCTAATTATTAACTTTTAGAATTCTGAGATTAGCACATACAGTAGGTTTATAATCTGTTTTTTTTCTATTACACAGTTCTACCAGGAGGAACTTGGCCAAGAGAGGCTGCGCATTGAACAGGAGATGCAGGTATGTGCAGCATTGTTGCTGAATTTGGATGACGCATTTTAGTATTTACAAGAGCTTTGTATCCTTCGCCTTCACTTGTTATGTTAGACTTCTCCACTAAGTGTCAGAGCAGCATCACATTTGAGTGCAGAGTACTTGTCAGACAGACTCTGCCTCCTTATGGAGAAATGACACATAACGTTTTCACAAAAGAGCTGACATCTGGAGAAAAAAACACGACACAAATTTAAATGGTTTATAGATTCCTGGTAATTTTACAGAACCTATACATAGTAGTTAAGATATAAAGTTATATAATATGACCAATACATGTAATTCATTGTGCGTTTTAAGAGGTTTGGTACAGAACCAATAAACTTTGTCAGATATTGAACTATTTTACTCATTTTGCCCCTGAAAAAGGTGCAGCATTCAAAATGTTACCAAAGTGCCATCTGGCTCTGTGGAATATTCTGTTCAGAAGTCACCATAATCAAATCAATACACCCTCTGTAGTGCCAGAGCAAAAGGCATCTTTCTACCATAACTGAAAGAACCAATTGTACCCAATGTCATGGCAAAAAGTAAATCAACATCTAGTCAAACACACTGCAGGGAGCTGAAAGTTGGCTTGTTTTTGTGAAATCTAATGCTGGCTGTTTCATGAGTCATTAGTTTTGTGGTTTATTCCAAACCAGACTGGCAAATTATATATGTGGCGATGGGTTAGTACATTTCCCCAAACAAAATGGAGGAACAAGATGCAAAAACAACGGTGTGCTTATGAAGCCTGCAGTGGGTGGTGCATTATGTTTGGCTTCCAGTGAAAGTACAGGTCATCTTATAGGGGGTTTATCTCATCACATGAAGTGCCAGAATCTCATTACATTTACAGGCGCTAACTGCAGCGGCATCCCCAAAGGACACATTTCTCTCCTGATTCATAACGAAACTGCAAATGGAGAGAGACCATTACCTTGACAGCCGCTCACACTAATCCAGATACAATCCTTATCTTGTTAGTTCTATAAGTTAATAATCATAACCTGTTCAGTCAGATTTATCTTGTGGCCGTGTGCAGGGTTGCTTCTTGTTGTTTGGTGTGTCAGTAGTTGCTGTATTTGCTGCAAACGGGCTTGTTGTTGGCTGAGTTTCTCACAAGCAGCATTTTGTTTTCTGGGTGCCTCTGCAGGTGTTTTAACTTGTAAATCAGTTTTGAATGAAGGATGCAAATGTAGTTGCCAAGCAGGCGCTCTGCTCAGATTTCGCACTGTAGGCATGTATGCATTGAAGTGTGTGGATGTGAGCCTCGCTGTGTGTGCACTGAGGAAATAAACAAAGCTGACTGCTCAATGATGGGATACTACACTGTATGTGCAAAACATTTAGTCACCTGTTCAATTTCCTTTTTGATGAGCAGCATTTTGTGTGTGAGTATTTACGGTATACACATAAGAAAAGATGAGCACAGTTGCTTCTCTGATGGCTACACTTGAACTACCTGCATGTGGAAATGCATAATATTGGGTGCGTGCAGAGGATGTTTGACTTTGCAAACCTAAGAGGAAATGACAGTTGTTTAAATGGTGAAAGTGTGTGTGCAGGAAATGTGTGTGAGACACTGTATAGCACCACAGACGGCTGACAGATTACAGAAAAAAACAACATAAAGGGTCTTCACGTTGTTCCAAAATCACCCATACGTGCTTTGTTGGACTGACTGATGACTGCAAAGGCCATAAAATGCGGTTCACATCGTTTTCATATTCTATCCATCCAGTGCCCCCACATGCCCTAATGGATGAGAACATTGTTATCCTAGAAGAGACCACTCCCCTCAGGATAGAAATGTTTAATCCTAGGATAAAGGCAATCACTTAGAACAACTTTGTACTGATTAGCAGTGACCCTTTCCTCCAGTGGGACAGGTGGACCCAAATCATGCCAGCAGAATGCCCCCAACAGCATAACAGAGCCACCAGATCCCTCACTGTTGAGCTCAAGCATTCAAGCCTTTACCGGTCTCGTAAAACGTGCACTCGCCCACTTGTCGAAAATGTGGTGAAGGGTGACTGATCACATTACTTTGTTCCACATCCCTGTAGACCAGTGCTACTGGTTTTTGCACCACTTATCTCCTAAATGTGCATTAACTTTTGTAACGAGGGCTTTCTGCACTGCAGCCCTACTATAATATCCCTCTGTATGTAATTGTCAAGGACTGTTCTTGCTCGTAGTCTGATCACGTCCTGCATTGATGCACTCTGTCTACTAAGAGTTACTCTTCTGTTTTCCCTTACATATCACACTAATGCACAAGCAAGCATGATCAAATTGCAGATGTGACTTTATTTGCTGTTCCTATTCAAACACCAGCCAAATGAACAGTCTTTGTGACTAAAGCTCCTGCCATCTGTGCCCCGATAATGAACCCTCTTTCAGACTCACTCTGATGTTTTCTTTTTGCCATCTTGATCCTACATCAGAATGAACTGCTCAGCATTTCTATACATCCCACTAACTGTACCTATATGGAAACACCTGCATTAGCTGTGTGTTGTACCAATTCTATATTATCAGCTTTGCAATTTAAATGGTTAAGGTGCATTTGTCTTTGTTTTAATTAAATTCTTCCACATGTGAGTTCATTTGAATTAATTGTAAATCAGTTTTACATCAGTGACAGAAACTGTTCTGCTGGGTCTGCCCACTGCTGCATTTGCATGTCCTGGCAGAGATCAAAAGACATCGTGCGTGACTCATTGTAACTGGGGTCTGGCGCGTGCACGTGTGTGCATTTGTACATTTTCAAGAGGTGCCCCCTTTCATATGTGCGTGAGTGCATGCAGGCATCTCTCTGGTTGGCAGTTTAGCAGCTCTGGTTTCAGCCGGGTTGTCGATAGGTCAGAGTGACCTTTGAGAGCTCAGGGACCCCGACACTGATATCAAGTTGTGTTGTTTCAGACAGGCACCCGCCATAAGAGCTCTTAATTAGTTCCCCAGACACCACAGACATTTAGTCAATATATGACCACAGAGAGGAGGAGGCTGGAAGTAAATCTAATCGGAAACCTTTTAGCACTCTTATTTCCAGGGATTCTTCTTTTTTTTTTTCAAGAATAAATCATAGTAACTCATACACCAAGCAACTCTAAAGCAGTTATGTAACATGAAATCTGATTGTATCTATTAGCATTAGATTTCTCAATGAATCTGATAAAAGAATACCCAGCTTCATCCTTTACACATGTGGCTGTCTGCAGCAGAAACATCTGTGTTAGAGAAAATGACTCAGCCGCAGTAATTACTCTTTAAATATTCTGCATTTAAAGACCTTGAAGCAGACAAAAGGCCCCACAACTCTGTCTCATATAATATTAAACATGTGCATGATCTCACTGTCCTGACACAACAGGACAGCTTTGAGGATGAAAGCGTATAGCTGGCCGACAGGGGATTTTGCATTACGTATCTGTTTGGAAGTCACAGCTTGACAGCGTGACCATCTGTTTGTGCATTTTCGTAAAAATGAAAGTCATGGTCACTGTGGAAATAAACTTACATAGTCAAATTCAGGATAAAGGTCTGCTTATTTGATGATCACAGTGAAATCATTGTTTGAGTAACGGCACCATGGTAACAGGAAATGAAAACAATAATAACCTTGAGGCAACAGCATGTTTTGGACACTTCTATTTGGTGTGATGGGGGTGCTATTAATAGAGCAAATCTACCACAACAATTAGATTATACCTTTACCATAATGTGCAATACAGTCAGCAATATGCAAGCAAGTTAGCAAGTCAAGTAAACATGTAACATTTACTAACATATCAACTTTTTAATCATTAACTTTTCATAAATGTGTATAAATGTAATCACTAATCCACAAGTAAGCAGTGAGTTTCAGAGTTGTCCTAAAAATGTTTAATTCTACTACTATTGATTGCTTTATAGTAGGTCAGAAATCAAGTTACAAACCTGCAGCTAAAACCATTTGAGCTGACCTAAACAATTTATTGATGATCATAACGATAATCTGTCAAGCTCTGGCTCTGATATGCTGCTACTTTGATAATGACCTCTAACAGAGAGTTTATGGCCACACACAGAGCCTCAGACAACCTCATTGATCGCTGAATAGCAGCTGTGTTTAACCTCAGATCATATACATCATTTTGGTATGTTTACCGCTCGCTGATCATCATGTGTGTAGCAGAGGATGCATCCTTTTTTTTTAATCTAATCTGCCTCGTTGCCTGATGAAAATGAAAGCCTAAAGGTCAGAAATGTGACGCTGGGCTCATGAATAGAACAGCGTGACTCAGATTCTGCAGTTTGTAATTATATGCAGGGGTGTGATGAATTGTAAGGGTTGTGCAATTACGGCTGACTTTGTGCAGAACTTGTTGTGTGGTTGTGTCTGAGGGGGAGACAGACTGTGATATATTAACTATACCTGAGAGCCAATCTGAGCTGCTCTGCTGGCCTATATATGCGGTATAGTATGTGGCTCCCCCTCTTTGACCTGCTTTCCCTTTCATATATATCAGATACCAGAATAAACTGAATATCTGATCTCATATTATGACACATGCTGTAGTTTTATTAATGAATGAACATGTTTTTTTTTTAAAAAAATGATTATTAAACTCTAAATTCTAACTTACTTAAGGGTTGTACAGCTTGCAGTCAACTATTTGGCTGCGTTAATACAGCTAATTTGAATTTCTAAGTAAATAATTACTTAAATAAACAGAGTCTGTCAGAGATATTCAATTTCTCAGAGCGTCGTGCCACTGATCATTTCACCTGTTCAGTCAAGCGAACAGAGCTTAGCAAACCGGGCAGAAGAAAGTAACACATTCCCGGGGGAACGACATTTTGTCTTTTCATCAAAAAACAGCAAAATAAATATGAGTATTTTCTAGCATTACATTTAAATGTGTGTTTCATAAGAGAAATAGTGGTTTTAAATCGGCGTCACGGGGGATAATAAACTGTGAACATCCCTGTGTGAGCACACCGGGCTTCCTCCACCCCCTCCGTTTCCCCTAGAATGGTGCGCTCCGCCGCTGCAGGTCTGACTCGGGCAGCCACATCATTATCTGCCCGGAGGATCCGCGCCTGAGCGGAGGACCGAGCGCCGGCGTACGTCTGCGTAGCGGCCGGTTGACGGCTCTGAAATGAACGGACAGTCTTTCCGTCGGAGACACACACACACCGGCGGAAGAGCCAGAGGATCGTCCCGGGACGCGTGTTGCCGCTCCGTGTCCGCGTGCGGACCGGTGGATTATCGGTTCCTCCCTCCTCATGATGAGCCCGGCGGCGCGCGGTGCGGCTCGCGTGTCCGTGACAGCCGAGTGATGGTGCAGAGGCGCGTGCGGCGGTGTTGGAAAAAATGCGAAAGGAGGGTTTGGTGACATTTTACACGTTAATACGGCGTCAGAGTGAAGGGACTTAACATGAGCAGTGTGCGCCATATTCCTAGTGCACCTGCTCCTCCAGCAAATGATCCGGAGCTGATGGACACCTTCATTTATAGTCACATTATCTATTGATCTGCTTTAATCGCCTGGTTTTCTGTCCTGCCAAGAACCACAAGTGCAACCACCCTCTACTGCTCCTCCTTCTACCTCATCTCACTTAATTTATTGCCATTGTGTTGTCACGAGGAGCATCACACAGGTCATTTTATTGTGATCTGTGTTTACTCTGATACAGCTGGACATTTTTTTTTGGTTGCTTATTGCTATGGGATCAAATTCACTATAAGGATCCAGGTATTCTCAGCTCCTCATGTTAGAGTCAGTAATACATTCTGCCACTCCTTGATAATTAAAAGCCTGGTGGAATGCTTGATCTGAAGATGAAGGAGGCGTGTCGCATCTGTGGACGGGAGCTCTGCGGTAACCAGAGGCGATGGATCTTCCACCCCACTGCCAAGCTCAATCTGCAGGTGCTGCTGTCTCACGCTCTGGGGCAAGAGCTGACCCGAGATGGCAGAGGAGAGTTCGCCTGCTCCAAGTGCACCTTCATGCTGGATCGCATGTACCGCTTCGACACGGTCATCGCCCGTGTGGAGGCCCTATCCATCGAAAGGTTGCAGAGGCTCCTGCAGGAGAAACATCGGCTGAGGCAGTGTATCGGTGGGCTGTACCGGAAAACAAATTCAGAGGAGGGTGCCGTAACAATAGCCGGACCTAATGAAAGGCAGGGAGACGGGATGGTGGATATTTCAGGCCTAACCCATGCCAAGTACTGTGCTCTGCTCCAGGATGATCTGGTCTACTCTTTGTATGAGTCTTGGGCAGAAGATGGCCTGGACTGCCAACATCACCACCACCCTCAGTGTCCTGCTGGTCCAGGGTCAGAGGTCACGGGCTCACACCGCTGTGCACCCAGCACTCCCAGGAGGTGTCGGGGATGTTCCCACTGGCGGGTGGCAGACTCAGACTACGAAGCTGTCTGTAAGGTGCCCAGAAAGTTGGCACGGAGCATCTCTTGTGGGCCATCAACCAGATATTCAGCCAGTGTCATTGGAGGGAGTGTGATTGGAGGTGGTGGAGAACGAGAGAGAAAACATGTGGAAGATTCAGAAGAAGCCCCCTCCTCTTTAACGCTGGTCCCTGGATCTCAGGACCCATCGAGGACATCCGACAGTGATCGCACTCTGGCTGGACGAGCTAGTTCCAGCCCCTCTGTAGCATCCTTGGAGGAATACACGCAGCCTGGAGCTATAACAGATGGACCGCTGAGCCCCCACCGGGAAGCAATAGAAGACCAGATATCTGACTCCCTCTCTGAGGAGCACATTGGAACCCCACATGGCCAAGCCTCGCCTGGAACAAGCCTCTCTCTGGCTCTCTGTTTGCTGCAAAGCTACGCTGTCTACAGACCGGTCCGGTGCACCAAGGGGAGCAAGCTGCCAGTCTTGCACCGACAGAGCTCCCGTAACGGAGGCTCGAGGCTGGCCTTCCCTGATCCTGTTCTGGGACTGTCTTACGGGACTCCAGACATAGAAAGAGACAATCACATGCCAACACCTGAGCTGGAGACCCCTCTGATCAGGCTGGATGTTGGCATGGATCCCGATCTGAACATGACTGACATGGTGGATTTTTTGGAAGATTTGTACAAAGAGTATCCTCCCCCACCTCCCCACCAGGTATAAGACCTTGATGAGAGTGTTTCACTACTGCAGGATGATGTGACTCAGTGCAGTAGTGCATTTTGCAGCATCTGCAGCACCCTGAGTAAACCAGCCCAACAGCCTCTGATGTTTGACAGTGAAGGCTGCCCACAAAACGATTACTCTCACCACTTTTTTTTAAGCTCAGCTAGCCACATAATCCAGCTGTCAGTCACTTATATTCTGCCCACAGTCGCTCTCACTAGCTTTTACCTACCAGAATTTGAGCTACAGCGGTGTGGAGATATTGTACATTAGAAGAGCAGTCAGGTGTGCATAAGCGGTGGCACACGACATGGCCTAATTACCTAGTGAGTGCGCGTGAGTCTCCACACACAAAGAGCTCATTAGTAATGTCAATAAAGCCGACAGCAAAGCGTGAGAGCACGGTTGTTGTTTTTAAACATAGTAACTGTAAATGTCTTAATATATTCAACAGATCAACGGTTAATGTGACATTTCAAATCTAAATCATTGGTTTTAGACTAATATTGGAGGAAGCTGAGGATTTACAGCATTAGAGCTGCTAAACACTCAGAAGCCGTCAGACAGATGAGTCTTCCAGTTTCTCCAGTGTTGTGCACACGATTTACTGCTCCATTATGTAAGGTCAAGTGTAGGTTTGTAATATTACTGATCCTCTGCAATACTTCGTGGAGGTATTTCTCTCTGAATAAGATATTTTTCCATAATAAGAGCGTGTGATCTTTGGGCACGGACTGCTGACTGAAGTAGGTTAGATGTGGGGAGATATTAAGACAGAGTGACTCTACTACTGGCCTATTTTCACTCAGAGCCCTTGAGGCAAAGTGATCCACGCAATGTCAGACCACCCTGTCATCTCAGCACTGGTTGGCTACTACAGTAACACTATTTAATGATATGTTCACTTTATAAATCCAATCTGATAAAAAAAGAGTGCACTAGCAAACGCATTTTCTTCTAGTTAGTGAAAGTTGGAAGCATTCGTATGCTGGTTATGTAAAGATAACCGGAGCACAGAGCACTTTAGCACACTCACTCATGCATACAGATGCTCACAGCTCTTTCCTCCTCATAGCTTTTTACAAATTACACACATGAATGAGCACATGTTGTATATTTTGTACACATGGAGTATTACGCAATCCACTATGCCGCCCACATCCTCTGCACTTTTCATGAATTTAAGACAACAAAAATAAGTCACAAATAATTTAGTTGCTGGATTTGCTCAGGAGAGTAAGCAGAGGTTGAAAAGTTGAATCTCACGTTTTGCTTTATTTTTTATTTCTTACAGAGCCTCGTCGAGGAGCAGCAGAGTCAACTCAACCAGTATGAGTGTGCGGCCGGGCAGTGTGTCAGCGAGCTGCAGAAGGCCCAGCTTCAGGTCCAATCCTTGCAGGCCAAAATCCACGAGAGCGAGGCCAACAATATGGTAAATACGCCTCAGTACAGCTGGCTAACTTTCTAATTGTGCATTTAAGGCCCGATACCAGTCTATCATCCCTGTCTCCCGCTGTAGAAGCTGCAGGAGAAGCTGAACGAGATGGAGTGTGAGCTGCGTTCACTCCGCGAGGCTGCTCAGAGCCAGGAAAGAACCATTCAGGGCCTCTCTGAGTCCATCAGCACCAAAGACAGCGAGGTGTGTGTTTGTTGGGTGCTAAGTAGCAGATGAGCCAGCAACAATGTGAGATGATATCGGAACCTGTTGTAAATGTGCTGATGTCTTATAATTCATTCTGCTCTAAGGCCCAGGAGCTGTACCAGCTGATTGAAGGGCAGAACACCACGCTGTGTAAGCTGCAAGAATTGGCCCATCGCAACCAGCTTTCTCAGTGCAAGGTGAGACCTGGTGGACACAGTACCGGTGGAAACCCTGATCCACAATCATTTCTTATCAGTAGAGAGAAATCTTGTGTTCAAGGTGAAGACATGCTGTCTGTCTGACCTTGGTCTTTGGTCATTCCTTCTCCAGCCTCCAGTGGGAGTGAGTGAGTCCTTGACACTCGCTCAGCTGCAAGGCGAGCTGGTGGCGGTGCAGAGCTCCCTGTTTTCCCTCGGTCTGGAGCTGGAGTCCAGCCAGAGGAGTCTGAGACAGAGCCAGAGACAAGGAGACGACCTGTTGAGGTTTAAGGACCGGCTCAACTCTGATCTGCAGGAGGCACTACAGCACAGGGAGGTCACTGAAAAACACAACCAGGTTAGTTAGCCTAGTCATGAATGTGTGAGCAGACCAAACGGTTGAAAGAAGTCTTTGAAGGATGGAGGAGGCTGCATGTGTAACCTCTCCTCTCTCTGCTGCAGGACCTGCGCTGTGCCCTTCAGAAAATCCGCTCTGAGCTTCAGGCTAAAGAAGCAGCTCTGAAGGAGAGCGAAGCAGAGAGACACACTGTGGTGCAGGAAAAAGACAGCAGCATCACACAGCTCAAACGCTCTCTGCAGGACAAGGAGCAGCAGTTAGAGGTAACAAACACAACACCACACACTTTGCATATATACATACAGATATACATACATGCACAGACTTCTCAACTTGTCTGAAAATGTCCATATTTGTAGGAGTACTCAGAGATGTTGGAATCAGCCGGAAGCTCCAAACCGAGAGATGCCCTGCTGGAGAAACTAAGGGAGCGTATTAAAGATCGAGACAGAGCCCTGGAGGTAAAACACAAACACTATACATTCGTGTACACACCAGGAAGTCATGGCAGCTTGGAACAAAACTCCCAAAATACTCTTGATACTGAAAACGTTGTATCTCAGCCACTGCACCACCTGCGTCACTGTGATTCATGGGACAGTACAAACTGCAGTACATTGTGTGCAGGAATAATAGAGAGGCTTTTCATCACAAAAGAGCTAACTGTGCATCTTATAGCAGTAAAGGGCCAGTGATACACAATAATGCAAACTCCTCATAAACCAGTAAGTCAGCATACAGTAAAATTTCACCACCATAATAGAAAACAACATGGGAGTTGCTGCAGTACTGAGTACTTATTTTCCAGTAGCTATTTAAAACAAACAAAAAAAAAATGCTAACCATGAAAAGGATATGTTAATTTAACTGATGCTGATTTCATCCTTTATTTTGGTCATAATGAACCGAACACTGCACATCTCCATTTATGCTGTTGAGAACATGATGTACGTCACAGCTGAGTTTGCCTTTAAGTGTGATTTCCTGCCTCTCTGCTGCCCACAGCGCTCCATTGATGACAAGTTCCGCTGTCTGGAGGATCGTGAGGGCCAGGTGAGGAGGCTGCAGCTGGCGCTGAGGGAAAAGGAGCGAGACCTGGAGAGACTCCGCTGCATCCTGTCCAACAACGAGGAGACCATCACGGTACGCTCATTTTACACCTATTAGAAATGCCAGTCTGTGAAATACGTTTGTTTGAGAAGGAAAGACCAGATAAGAGTCATGTTGTTACCCAGATCTGGTTAGTAATAGACAGGTGGTGTGATTGGTGTATCTTGTTAACATGTGACACTCATAGCAAATAAGGTATTATATTTGTCCTGTTGGTTACACCTGTGATCATGACCATCAGAGCCTGGATGCTTTGGGCCGAGGCAAAGAGCTGGAGCTGGAGCAGGCAGCAGAGGCCTACAGGAACCTCCAGTGGCTGAAGCAGCAGAGTGAGGAGAAGGAGAGAAGCACTCTGAGAGAGAAAGACGCCATCATTAACCAGCTCCAGGCAGCTCTGCAGACACGCAGCCAGGAGACACAGGTAACACACACATGCATAGAATACATAGACCTCTCTTTGCATGGCTCCCAGTGAAAGGCCGTGCCCATGTAGGCTAACCTGTGTTACTTGTTTCACAAATACAACAGGTGCGCTGACACTGCTCTTTCTGCTTGTCTCATAATTTGTTTGTGCGTGCAGGACCTGACAGCCGCCCTTGTTGCCAGAGTTCAGGCCAGTCCATCTGAGGTCGTGGAGGAGCTGAAGGCTCGACTGGCTCTCAAAGAGAAGCTCTTCCAGGAGCTGTTGTCGGACCGCAGCCGCCAGTCTAGTGAACACCAAGCACAGATCCACGATCTGCTCAACACGCTCACCTCCAAAGATCAGTATCTGCAGGTAGGGCTTGTTGCTGGCGATCAATATGAAGTGTATCTAATAGCTGATAGATTTGTGCACAACCAAATGCCTTCAACTTTTTCGCTCTTTCCCTGTCAGGATTACTCCTACAGGCTTTCCTTAGTAATTAGTGAGCGGACAGGACAGCTGCAGGAGCTCCGCAGACAGCTGTCACTGAAAGAGCAGGAACTGAGTGACCTGAGACGAGACAAGGAGAGAGAGACGGAAGGAGAGGCCGAGAACCTGCGAAGCCTGCTCAAAGAGAAAGAAGCGTTTATCAAGGTAGCTGGCTGTCCATATCTTTTGGCCTTTTTGACTTTCTGTCTCCTGTCACCTGATCTTCATATTATACTGTGTCACTGTATCAGGAGCTGATGCAGGCCCAAGAAGAGGCCATGCAGCCGCTTTCAAAGGAGGATGAGGCAGAGATGAAGGCTCTGAAGGAGGAGATGCAGCTGGTCCTTAAGAAAGAGATAGAGGCTCAGGTATCTGTGTTGACCTTGAGATAATACAAAACAAACAGTCCTTATTTTTTAATCTCTTAAGTCATACACTTCTGTCCTCTCCCTGCAGAAGGAGATCTCTGCTCTGCGTTTATCTTTAGCTCAGTCGGAGGGAGTTGCCAAAAGCGACAGCACTGATTACCAAGTAGGGTTTCGCTTCATTCTGAGTCAGTGAGACAGTATTTTGGCTGTGTCGTGCTTAACAATTATTCGTTTTATGTATATCTTTCTTTTCTTCTCAACCCTGCCTGCGACTGTGCTGCTAGTGTGTGCTGGAGCAGCTGGTGTCAGAGTACAACAAGCTGAATGAGGCCCTGAGGGCAGAGAAGAGATTATACCAAAATCTCACGCACATTCACAAGAGTGACAGGTAGGAAAGCTGCACCCACGGCTTTTGTACAGCCCAGACTGATGTGAATACACTTAGGTGCAGGTTTTTATGTGTATGCAAAAGAACCACATTTGTTCTCCTCTTTTTGATTTTGCAGCAGCTCCGAGAAGATCCAGGCTCTCCACACTGAGCTAGATTCGGTTCAGGCACTCCGCGGGCAGCTGGAGGAGGTCCTGGCCAGGACCCGCAACATGACCGTGGTGTTGGAAAGGGCAGCTAAAAGGCAGCCTGACTTTGGAGGTGGGAATGGGCAGGGTCCAGCCTCCAAGGCTGCAAGCAGCACTTGTCACTAACGCTCCTTGATGCTCTGTCTGACCATAGCACTACTGAGTGACACTGACACTCTTGATGTGAGATGAAGCTGTCTGTAACCACTAATGGTCAGGTTTATGACAAATTAAGGTCCTAAAGTGCATCTGATGAGATTTAGTCCACTAGAAGTGTGAACACAAACTGAAATCTGACCTTCATCCTGCAGGCAGCTTTGTCCAGATAGCACAAGCACTACTCACATAGCAGAGGCGTGTTCAGAGTAACCTTAATGGTATGAAGTGGAAATGTGCAACTCAGAGTTTTATTTATTCCTATATTTTATGAGTGTGGTGTGAATAAGTTTTTATCTTGTTTTTGAAAACTGCTTGCGTATTGCTTTGTAGTTTGATTGTTCTGTATTGCCATTTCTGTGTACTGTCTCTCACCAGTGTCACTCTTCCAGCCTTACTGTCACAGTGAAGTTACGTCTTGTGGAGAAACTCGAGCTCATGCCTTACAGTGAAACGTCTCACCATCCATCATTTGTTTTATATCATCTGTTCGTCAACAGGATGTACATACTTAACAAAAGGCCCAACATACAGGTTTAAAAAGACGGCCAAGTACTTTCCTTCAGTTCAGTGTTAACCTTGAGCTTCAGCCTTTATACGCAGCTTTATGATGTGAACCTGTTCTGCTCTAGTGTTAGTTTATCAGATATGCATGAAACAGAAGCTGAGCCACAGTAAATATATACTGGTAGGTGCGCGCTGTTTACTTTAAGTAACGCTATGCTGATTTAGTATAATATGCAGAATTTTTTGTGTACCTGCTTGTAAGTTCAGCAGGAAAATATAATATCGAGCAGTTTTGCAGTCTGCACAGTACTCTCTATCAATAACAGGAGATGTGAATGCCAGAAATAATACTTGCCCATTAAATATTTATGTTAGGTAGAGTACATTTTCTAGGGATTTGTGCCCCGATCTTTCACCTAGCCTCAAAGATGGAATCGTTGTCAACATTTCTTTTTTTTTTTTTGTATTTTAAATGCATCACAAATAAACATGTGCTTGTCAAAAGCACTTCTGGTATGGATTTCTCTTTATTGTGTTTAATTGGGAATTTTGTTTTTTTAATAATGTCCCAAACCTGAAATTCCCCACTTGGTCCCTTATATATCAACCCACAGTGTGTTTTATCTATCTGAGCCATTACCAGCCTCCTGAGTTTGTCCTGTTTGTCTTAATGTGCAACTGTATAAGAACACATATTATAAATGTGTTGAAATGCCACAAACTTAAATGTGAAAAACATGTAAACATCAGCATCAGACAACACTGTGTACCACAAGACACATCCAGTCCAAAGGAGTTTATCTTCACGTCCTCGCTCTCTCATGCATGAGATTGTGGCATGATTTTCATGTTTGCATGGCTGTTCTGCTGCAGTGCCCAGTTAGATATTCACAACTCACCAAATAAGGAAGTTTGTGTGACCTTTCACTCAATATCCTAAATATTTTTGAAGACACAACATCTATGTTTTAGTAAAAAAAAAAAAGCATCTAACAAAACACAGTTTCAAGAAATGCCTCTTTCTACATGTCCCAAGTTTAAGTGGTGACACTATGTAGAGCCACAGAGTGTAAACAGGGCCCCTCATTCACCAGTTCAGCTTACAGAGCACATTGTTCAATCAATAATAGCCCGACGGTTTCGCTCCATGAATTTCCTGCCCTCTCTCTCTAGCAGCACAAAGACATTAAGTATATTTAACTTTCATACTTGGGTGGAGACATTTCAGTAATTAGTTGCCATTGAACTTTCCCTTATGATGATATAATCCTATAAGTAATCTCAGCAATGCAGTGAGGAGCTGCAGCTCCACACCCACGGCTCTGCACATACATGTGTGTCTGCTGTGTGTCATTAGGGCCTGTTATGTAAAAGAATTTCCCTTTAAAATTCCACCGAGCCTCTAGTTTCTGCAAACCAACATCTATTTATGTGTTCCTCTGTTGGTCTGTGTGCAAATTATACTCTAGCCACACAAAACAAAGACATGATATATATAGCATATATCGTACACAGTCGCCACTATCTTCTTTAATGTGTGTGAATATTAATTACCCAGGATCCATTGTGACCTTTAAAGTTCTCGCATATGCACATTCATAGTGGGCTGCACCAGCTTGAGTGTGTTTTTGGCTGCCAGGCTCTGTATGACATAACATTTCCCCTCAGTCCCATGACTGCCAAAGTGGTGATTCAGTGTAGAGGCAGAACTATGGAAAGAGTAGGATATAGAGTGGACGCTAGGGAGGGAGAGACGTATAAAGTACAAGAGTAAGAAGACTTAACGGCTTACGATTTAAAGAAAAGAACTTAAGTGAGTGGACACTGACCTTAAATGGTTATTGTGCTTCCAGAGCTCAGCACAGAGGAGGAGGAAGAGGAGGGAGATGATGAAGATGGCAGCAGTGACGAGTTCACGGACAGCATAGAGGAGGATGACGACAACGTGACTGCCAGAAGTTTGACCTCTGTTCAGGTAAAAATACGACTTATACTAACATTTCATTCTTGTGTTAGTTTAAATTCAAGCAGTTTTGGACCATAAAGAGCATTTTCCAAAACCCAATGACTTAAATAGTAAGAAAAAATAAACGTTTCCTCTGACTTTTCAGGCGTCTATGAAGGCTCGTGGACCTAATGGTGCGACTGGAGGACTGGGGAGGAGGCTCCTGTCCCAGAGAGTTGATGTAAAGCAGCTTGAAGAAGCAAAGAAGACACTTGAAGTTGAGCTTGAAGAAGTGAAGTCACAGCTGGAGAGGGATGGATACACCTCCGTGGCTCAGATGAGGTGCATATATACAACATATAGGAAACGTATTTTACCTCTTGTGTGGCTGTCGTTGCATTCAGCATTATTCCCTATTTGCCTTCAGGAGTGTCCTGCAGAGGCTGCAGCAGGAGAACCAGGCTTTAAAAGAAAAGCAGGAAGAAAACCGGCGAGAAGAGGAAGAATATGAAGAGGAGGAGGAGGAGGAAGAAGAGGAGGGTATTGAGGAAGAAGATGAGGAAGTGGAAACATCTCCAATGCCAGCGGGGAAGCGAGGTCATCCGTGCGTTAGTCTGAGCGAGGAGTCGGGGAAGAGGCACTGCACGAGGCCGGACTCGCTGGATCTGGGCACACGAACAACATCACATCTTCGCACACACCAGCTTCAGACGGTAAAACATTCTACGTTTATGTTCAAGTCAATATTCAGACAAAGTTGTAAAGGGAATAAATGAGCAGACGGTGGATAGATGGTGATAGAGAGGGTACTCAAGTTGTTTACTGCGGTGGAAGAGACATAACAATGGGATGGAAAAAATGTGTTAAACCTCCTAATTAAATTCCTGACAGACAGTTGAAGTTGTAAATGTAGTGGCACTTCAGTAGTTGTGTACTTTTTAAAAACTGAACACAAACAAATTGTATTACATTGTCAGTAATCCAGGTTTCTGCTGTGTTGAATAGTTTATGAAAGAACAACATTTTTGAGCTCACATTTTGTATATAAAAAGAAGCAGTTGTTCTTTGTCCTACAAGGCGGTTTGTTGATTTGTTCTCTGAATGTTATCTCAGTTAAAAACCTCTGTGTGCTGTATTAAAGCAGCTTCGCCTGCAGGACCAGCTCTTCTCATCACTGTGCTCTTCATTTAAAGTCTCCATGTACGGCTGTTTCGTCCTCTTTGTCTCGTGGTTGTTGATATAAATACCTCAATCGTGCGCCTGGTTTTCCACATTACAACATTTGTGCAAAGTTAATCCTTGTGAAATAAAACACGAGCTCCTCTAGTTTAGGATATGTTCATGATACACCTGTGAAACCCTCCCTTTGTGCTCCACTGTTACAGGAGGTGGGACCTGCTGGTGCCAGCGCTGAGGTGGGAGCGCTGTGGCAGGATATAGAGGAGGGTCTCCGTGAACAGGCGACTCGTCTTCGCTCCGATCTGGCTCTGAGCCACCAGGAGAACCGAGAGCTGCAGGAGAGGCTGATGGTGTCGGAGGCCACGGTCCACGCTCAGGCTGAACAGCTGAAGGACTACAGAGACCTGCTCAGTGAGTCGCTTCAGGAAGGCTGACACCTAATTAGACATGTGAACCAAAAAGTGCTGATTATGCATGCAAGGTACATGACTGAAGAAACTTCTGTCTGGTGTCCCTGCAGCGGAGACATCTGTCCAGCAGGCCAGTAAGCAGGTGCAGGTGGATCTGCAGGATCTGGGTTATGAGACTTGTGGCCGCAGCGAGAACGAAGCTGAGAGAGAAGACACCAGCAGCCCAGGTGATAAACAGATTTATCAAAACAGACTGTATTATTTCTTTCCAAAAAAAAAGACTCAATAATCTTTAATTAATCATGTATCAATATGTCCTCTTCTGTCCCTCTCTCAGAGTTTGACGACTTGGAGATGTGCACCTCACTGTCCCATCAACAGGACTGTGAGGCCGGTGGTTGGTACGCTGGAAACGGTAACAGAGGTGCTTATGAAATGGGGGATGAGTCAGCTTCTCTCCAGCATCTGGTCCAGGATCTCCGCTCACAGCTGACCCGCTGCCACAAAGTGATCCGTGGACTGCAGCTACGCGTCCGCTCTTTGTCCACCACCAGCGACTACGCTTCCAGCCTGGAGCGCACGCCACGCAAGGTACCGACTAACTATTGCATCACCTGCTGTCCCCTTTTGTGCTATTTTAGATACAGAGCAGTGCCCATTCTGGAGGTTTTTCTTTTTATCTTCACCCTTTAGGTAAACTGGGCGTTTGAGAGATCACCAGCTGCCAGTGGTGTGGAGGAGGATGAAGGTTGGATGTCTGACAGCCAAGGGATTCGCTCAGGGTCTAAGCCTAGCAGGGAGCTGAAAGAACTGATGGAACGAGTTGCGTCACTGGAGGCTCAGTTGAAGAGCACCAGGCTGGAGGGCAAAGGCCAAGCCGAAGAGGGGAAATGTGCCACCTGGCCCGGGTGAGTGCACGGAGAAAGCTGCTACTCCTTGTTTATTACTCCTGAAGCTTCGATAATTCCTGTCATCCTCTCAGGAATTTTATCTAGAATCAGTCAACAGATACACACAAGAGCTGTTTATCATATGACTCAAAGCCTTTAGTCCTCAGAAAACATGACACAATATCAACAACTACAACTCCCTGTGGCTGCTCTTCGTCCTCCCTCTCTAGGAAGTACAACACTCTGATCCAGGCACAAGCTCGTGAGCTGTCCCACCTGAGGCAGAGGATGAGAGAGGGCCAAGGAGTCTGTCACATCCTGACCCAACACCTGGGCGATACCACCAAGGTGCTGCAAACACGTCTGCACTCGTTCACTTTCCAATTCAGTGATATTTCACCTGAAGCTTTATGGTTCATATTCTCATACTTCTCAATGACTTTCAGGCTTTCGAGGAGCTTCTGCGGGCCAATGATATCGATTACTACATGGGGCAGAGCTTCAGAGAACAGCTGGCACAGAGCACCGCCCTGGCACAGAGAGTCGTCACCAAGATTAGCGGCCGTAAGGAACATCTTCGCATCACAGTCAAGCACACAGAAAGTGACTTCGCCTTTTCAGTATGTCACGTTATTTTTGTTCTCTAATGTATTTCCCCCTTCTTCTTCCTTTTTTTTTTTTTTAAATTTCCTTAGGAGAACGTGCCCAGAGCCACGATGACAAGACAGGCCATGAGCTGCTTGCCTTAAGGTGAGTCAGTTGCGTGTGTGAATGTACATTTAAAACACAGCATTTTTACCACAACTTACGATGCAAGCAAGGTATGCAAAATGGCAACCTCCCTGCATACAGATAGTAAATGCACCTTTAGCTTTGATTTGCACTGGCTATGCAGAGTTCACTGTAGCTTCAACTGTAATATATCAGTCTAATCACGGACGATGCCTTCGTCAGCTGAGCATTTATATCAGTTTACAGATGACGAGTACAGATTCTGAACTGCAACTAATTTATAATCTCCCTCACGAGTTTCCAACAAAGCACACATTTAACACCAGATGGCAACATTCAAACCTCATCAACAAAAGACTGCAGTGTCACACACGGCATTGTGATCTGAGGACCCTCCTGGTGAGTTATTAGCTCACTTTGCACACTCTGTCCTTTAATTAGTTTATTCTGTCACGTGACCCGCCGCAGCATGCGAGGAGCCGTCCACATGTCTGCTTACGGTGGACAGGAGACAGAAGGTTGCTGTTAATCCACACACAGGCCACCGCATAGATCATTTAAGTCGCTTTAGCTAAATAGACAACTTGCAGGTGTCCTGCCAGGCAGACTTAAGACTCTCAGCAATACTGTTTTCTTTCACTGTTGCTGCCTCGTTCAGTCGTACCCCTGCTGAGCAGCAGACTGTTTCTGTTGGATTTATTTAAAATCACTTACTCGTGGTTTTCTTTTATTTTGACATCTGTTCTTACTGATATTTTTTTTCGTTTTAAATTCACTGTTTAATGGCTCGTTAGAATATTTTGGCGAAGTAGAGGAAGAACAGAAGATACTAGAGAATCTTTCGCTGGATTTTCTCCCTGTAGATTTAAGCTTACGTTGCTCAGGCTGCAGTTCATCAAGGTCTGTGTTGTCTGGAGTGGACTGATTCTCAGATGGCTCCTCTGTGGAAAGCTATGATATCTAAGAACAGTTCCATATACAGGGACTCTCTGTGGTCTTTTTCTACCGCTCGAGGTCAAGCGAGAGAGCAAGGCTTTTTAAAAATGCTGCTGGAGAGAGACAGGGAGTTCCTGCTTCGACAGCTGAAACAGTAAGAGACGTGCATGCATGTAGTTCCTCAGGCATATAAACCCTTTAACATTCAGCTTTCCCTTCTGTTTTCCCCTTAAGCAGCTTTAAATAGTCTTCACTCAGTATTCAAACCTACTTTTTATTCTTCCAAATGTTTGTACATCATTCTGCCAGAACTGGAACCTCCTCTACAATTTAGATTTTATAGACGTTTGAAGATAGTTGCAGACTGCACAATGGGAGGTTTGCTTAAAATCATCAAAAAAGACTAATGAGATGGAAAGTCCTGTTTTATTTTAAAAACTGCTAATTATGGACATGTACTATTCCTAATTGTTCATTGGAAAAAGGACAACATATATGTTCATTTGAATACCAGAAATTGCAGCTGGTTTCCCTTCTTCTACCTTTCCTAAATTTCTTGCCATTATTTTTAGGGCTTTGCTTATTTACTTACTCCAAAGTTGTTTTTGGTGTTGATTAATCTTGTAAATTCTTTCTTTATTAATCACTTTGTTTATTAAAGGCCAGAAAATAGTGAGAAAAAAAAAGTCCTGTCTGGTTTCCCGCAACCCAAGATGACATCTTGTCTAAAAATCTAAAAAAAAAAAGAGAGAGAGAGAAAAAAAAAGCTGAAACCAACTAATTTCTTATTAGTTTTTTCCTCTAAAAATTCCAACCATTCTTATTCTTATTGTCATTCAGAATCAGACGTACTGATGAGAAAATGAGAAAATTGCTCATGGACGATACATGTAATTTAAGCATAAAATAGACCTTTGTCGTTAACTGTGCAAATGCAGAACTTTCATGGACCTGTTTCCTATTTCGTCAGCACCCATCAGGTCAGAATGTAATTCTTGATTCTCTTCCTTGTTTGCAGGTTGAGTAAGGAGCTGCAGCAGAAAGATAAAATCATCGAGTCGCTCCACACAAAGCTTCAGCAGCGTCCTGAGACCCCGTCCAGCTGCCACGCCCTCTCTGAGACTACCGACCAATCAGACAGGACCTCGCTGGTGTCTGACGAGTACCAGACCAATGAGGACTTGGAGCTGTGCTCGGACTTAGATGCCAGAGAATATCACGAGGAGCACCGGCTGCGGCAGACTGGACTTGGATCAGAACCAGATGGTATTGTTGCGTTTAATCTTTCTTTCTGTCTGTGAAATACGTCGTTCTATCCTTTCACCTTCCCATTCCCTTCTTCTAGTCCGTCCATTTATCCCTCCTCCTCCTCCTCATCATCGCTTCCTCAAGTCTTCCAGCAGTTGTCCCAACATGCTTTGCTCAGCCACTGTGTCTCTGACCAGTCAGTCCTCCAGAGGTATGGAGCCAACAGACGGCTTTGACTTGCAAAGTACTGGACAAAAATCCGTTTTTCTTTATTTCACTCCTCCTGTACGTGACACTTCCTGTCATTCTCCTCCAGCCCTTCTCAGTGCACCTGTCTCCTCCCTCTCTATCCCCTCTGGCCCTGACGTCTGGGGTTATGAAGTCACTTCTGACCCCCGGCCCAGGGCCCTGTCTGTGATCGCTGTTCGCCCAGAGCTGGACACGCTATACAAACAGATGAATGAGCAGAACAGGGGTGAGGGGCCAGGGAGTGTGCCATGTGTGGAAAAACAAAAAACTTGCCTGCTCTCATTTGTAAATTACATTCCTCTGTTGTCCCGTGAGTCACATCATGCTTGACGCGTCTCTTGTGTGTGTGGTTACAGGCTTCACGGTCCCACATGACAAGGCACTGTTCACTGTCTCACCTGGTGCCCACAACCAGCATGACCTCTCAAGCTACAGCCAGCTATCCCATCATGCCTTTCAACAATACCAGCTGGGTGGCATCCCTGAAGGCCACTCATTGCAGTCTGACTCAGGTCTGGTGACAGGAGGGCCTCTGTGGGACGTGGAAAACTTGGTTCAGCCGGTCGGAGGCTATTCTGGATCATCTGGGCATCAACCAGGAAGCAGCCAAGCAGGTAGGAAGTGAACTGTAGTGACATTTTAACAGCTAATAAGACTTGCTCACATATTTTGAGGACATGAACCACACTCTGTTGAAACAAGCAGTCACAGAAGATTCCATGAATATTATTGATTTACTGTTTATCTTTAGGGGTGAATTTGATAGAGGAGCACCTACGTGAGGTGAGGTGTCTCCGTCAGCGATTGGAGGAGTCCATTAGGACCAACGAGAGGCTCCGACAGCAGCTGGAAGAGAAACTGGCCACCACTGGGCGTGACGGAGGTAATACA
This sequence comes from Stegastes partitus, assembly GCF_000690725.1. NCBI lineage: Eukaryota > Metazoa > Chordata > Actinopteri > Pomacentridae > Stegastes > Stegastes partitus. The sequence goes on from NW_007577995.1 coordinate 372,517, forward strand.
GCCTTTTGCAATTGAGTTACACCTAGAAGCATCACTTCTTTCTCTCAAAGAAATGACATAATGATTTTTTTGTCCAGGGGCACCAACAAACATCTATATCCAGGGATTGGACACAGTCACCCAGCTGTCCAATGAGATCAGAGTCCTGAAAGAGGAAAACCTGGGTCTACAGTCACGACTGCAGGCCAGCACAGGTACTTCACCGTAAGGCCAGCAAACATTGAAGGGATTTTGAATCGGAGAATATTTACGTGAACTTTTTCAGTGTCTCCGTTTCCTTTAGACACAAACGAGGAGGTGGTGCAGCTGCGGGAGGCCGTCTTCGCAGCACGGGCCCGACTGAAGCAATCAGAGCTGGAGGCTGAGCAGTGGAAGGAGGAGCTCAGACGACTCCAGGCTCACAGTCAGGAACAGGGACAGCAGATTCACACGCTGAGGCAGGAGCGGCAGGCTGGTCAGGAGAAAATCAACAGGTTGGTGTGTTTGAATTGTGTGTATGCTCAGCTTGAAACCAATCATCACTGGCATGCAGACAGAAGATATTTACTCTCTGACTGTAATTAATTCTAATGTATGTGTGCATTGTCAGGCTCCAGCATGAGGTGTCTCTGCTGCAGCAGCAGCTGTGTGAGAGCAGAGAACTCATCCACTCTCTGCAGAGCGAGCTGCATGTTTATGATCGAGTGTGTTCCAGCACAAAGGCCAACAAAGGTCAGTCTGTTCACTGTCGAGTAGCTACGCCCAATGTGTCACCTTCTTTAAATAAAGAAAAAAACAGAATTTAAAGCAGCTATGTGCAGGGTTTCATGTGGAATTCTTTACTGTGGCGCCATCTGGTGGCAAATGAATGAAAAAACAAATGGGATAAACGTAAACAGATTTCTCAAATGATGCTTGAATGGCAAAATACAAAGTCCTGCAGCTCTATGGAAGCTGCACAACCATGGCTAGAAGTAGACCGAATGCTAATATAGCTGTTTGTGCAGTATACCAAATGTTATAATGCCATAAATCATACAAATATGAATGTTGATTTTTTTTGAAAATTATAAATCTGTATATGCACAACATTCTCCAAGTGTTCACAAGTGGTGCTCAACACTGAAAACAAATGGTGGCTCTACATGCTATAGATGTTAGCACTTACATTTTAAATTTGTTTCCATACTTACCTCCTATCTGCTCGGTTGTAAACACAGCCTGCAGTTCAGCCCAGTTTAGCCAGATAGTGCCTGACCACATGACTGTAGAGTAAACGGTTTATTTAAAAAAACTGTTTTAAATGTGACTTGTTGACTTTAATTAAATATCATGATGTCAGACTTAGGATGATAAGTTTTTCCAGGAGGACTGTGCATCACAGATGAGCAACAGAAAGTAAAAAATTTGATGATCCTTTCATTTTTTACAACTTCTGACTGATAAATGTTGTCACTTTGGCCATTTTTGTAAAGATATTATTCCTCTGAAACTTGCCAGCAAATTGTGGGATTCAGAAAGTTAATGCAAGTTGTGTTAGAAGCAGAATCTCCACACCTCACAGAGCACTGAAGCAGAGCTATGGCCAAAATTCTTCCAACGATTCTGTTTCTCACCTTCAGGGTATCTGTGCGAGGTCCCAGGTCTGCCAGTGGAGCTGGGCGAGCTGCTGGGGGAGGTGAGGAGTCTGCGGGCCCAGCTGCAGAACAGCGTCCAGGAGAACAGTGCCCTCAAACAGCTGGAGCTCCACAAACAGCTGGAACAGAAGCTGGGTGTCGGGTCGCCTCGGACACCGTCTCTCTCTGCCCTCACTGCCAGTCCTCAGAGAGAAAACTTCTACAGGCGACAGCTGCTTCATGGTGAGAGAGAAGCTTCTAAACAGCGCCGCCAAATGTTTCCGAGGCTCGGTGTGCTGTGGTTTGCCGTGTGTCCAAGCCTGGTTTGTGTATGTGTGTGTTCCACAGACCCAGCTCCGTCTCCACCCGTCAGGGACATTGGTCTGTTTAACTGTGGATCTCCTGGTCCTCCCTACTCAGATCTGGATGACAGCCATAGCACTGCCAATGGTGTGACTTTAACTGCTACTTCATTACTGCATCGTAATCTAACTTTAACTTGGAGAAAGAAATGCCTTTTAACAATAATAACAGCTTGTTTTGATTGTAATGTGCCTGTTACCTCATACTTATAACCACTAAATGCAACACAATTTTTAAAAAGTAAGTACATTCTAGCTCTTCTATGTCCAGCAGACCCTCTTGACCCGCACTCTGAACTGGAGGGAGAGGCCCCTGACGGATCCTTTGCGAACCGTAATGGTCGCCACGCCATCGGTCACGTGGACGATTTCAGTGCCCTGCAGCAGCAGGTCCTGGAGGGCCGGAGTCTTGTCCAGCGCATGGAGGCGACCCTGCAGGCCTGCCTCGGCCCACCACTGCTGGAGGACAGCCAGAAGCAGAGCAGCGAACTGGTCTGTTCCCAGCATCCGAACAGTCCCACAATGACAACTAATAATAAAAGTAATAACACAAGCATCTAACTGAGGTCTGCTTGCAGGTTCTGGACTATGCATGTGTGAAGAGTCTCGTGTCCAACACCAAGACTCTGAGGCAGATCCTGGAGGAGGCGATGTCTCTGCTGAAGATGTTCTGGAGAGCAGCTCTTCCCAACACTGATCCATCCATCCAAAACCTTAAGAAGGTTTGAAGAAAATATTGCGATTCTCACAATTTAATCGTAGCAACTGGACTTGCTTGAGTTCCTTGAAGACGTTCCACCTCTCATCCAAGAGGCTTCGTCAGTTCCGACCGACTAGTTGGGAGTTCCAGATACTTATATTCTTTAGGAGCCACTTACACTTGAGTTTCAGTTTCAACTGGAGGTTTGTTGCTCCTCCCCCTCATTATGTGAGGACTAAGAATATAGAAAGAATATAAGTGTCTCGAACTCCCAACTAGTCAGTCAGAACTGATAAAGCCTCTTGGATGAGAAGTGAAACGTCTTCAAGGAACTCAAGAAAGTCCAGTTGCTACGATGAATCTATGAGAATAACCATGACCTGGATGACTGAGAGTCTTCACAAACAACATATTGTGATATTTTCTGAGCTTCAGTTGAATATTTTCTGTTGAACTCAATCTAATGATGTGTGTCTAGGAGCAGTGTATGCAGGAGGAGATCTTGTCCCTGAAGCTGCGTATATCTGAGCAGGAAGAGGTTCTTAAAGGAACGATACAAAGACTGAGGAGCACCAGCCGCACCAAGGAGAGCATGGAGCACTTCATAGTCAACCAGCGTGAGTGTTTCTCAGTGTATGAGAGGAAAAAAATGCAGGAGGGGCAAGTGTAAAACAAATGACCGAGTAGGGTAAGACAGAAGGAGAGATTCTTTGCAGACAAAGCTGAGACAGACAGACTGCACACCCATTCTTGGAACTGAGAGAAGCTCAAGGTTGGGGTTTAGACAGAAACTATAAACTAGGTGATTTATTATGACGCAGACCTCTGCTGATATTGTGTAAACACACAAGATTGCTGCTTGTATCCCAGGTCTTAATGCAACAACAAAAAAAATAAAAAAACTGGAAGGAAAAGTGTATGAACATGTGAAGCCACTGACATATATCATCATCACTGAAGCATTTTCTTGTTCCTCACAGTGTCAAGGACTCGTGATGTGCTGAAAAAAGCAAGGACAAACTTGGAGGTAAGCAGCTTACATGTTGTACAGTTATCTGTGTTCACATTCCATAGGTTACGTGTTTATCAGGACTATACTGTATGTTGTGATGTCCCTGGTGTCCCAGACGTCTGTTGTAAACTCTCCATCACTGGCTTTTCTTTCTCACTTGTTCCTTCGTCCTGAACTTGTCTCCTTTACAACCCCCAGAAGAACGAGCTGAGACTTTCCTCTCTAAGCTCCTCCTCTTCCTCTCCTTATGCTGGTAATTGTCTGACATCGCGCGGCCTTGCACAGAGGTAGATGCTGCCCCAGCTTGTCTTTTCTCATCCCTTAGCTATACAATTCACCCTTCCTGAACTAAGAGTAAAAGTAAATGCAGTTCTGTAATCTGGGGCAGCTTTTACCTTCGTGTGGATTTTTGCTTTGTCTAATCGTGTCAACATCTCTGCTTTTCCATCCCGTCTATCGGCGACATCCATCTTGAGCGTATTATTATTATTATTATGATTAGTGTGCATATGAGACAATGGAGAAGATGGCATGTTAATATTCTAGAGTAGCTGACCACACATACAGAGCTCCAATAAATACCTTCATGACACCACTGTTGGCTTTTCTCCAAGACAAGTGTGGGTAAAATATTGATATAATCACCTTGTTTCCTACACAACACACTGCCATGACAACAAAGTGTGTATTCGCCTCATATACGTGATCTAAATATCCCTCTACAACTATTCTGCTTTTGTAAACACCTGTATTTTTAGCAGGTTGAGTAGAGGCTCTAAAAGGCCAAAAGTTGTCCCTGAACCCACAACACTAACCCTACATTACACACACCCATGTGTTGTTTACTTCCAACACGTCTCCTGAGTCTATTTAGGGCTTCAGACCCCCCTACAGCGAGGGCCAAGATAACTGCCTTCAGCATAGTTTCCATTCTGTGTGTATGCTGTCGCAGCATCGCTAAAGGATGTACACGCAAACTTACGCAACAGCGTTAAGAAAGTTCAACCTGCTGCTCTTCAGTCTGAGTGGCGACATAAACAATCCACAACCCATACCACAGTCACACAGCAAAAACACTGCAAGGGAGTGTGTGTGTGTGTGTGTGTTTGTGTGTCTTATTCTCTAATCACTCATTCTCAGCTTTTCATCTGCAAGGCGTTGTGTTTTGGGATTTTTTTTTTTATTACAACTAACACTTTGCACAGCAGACTTCTCCTTGCTGTGGTGTTTTTACACGAATACTGAGACATTTTGGGAAGTACATGCCTTGTTGCTCAGCGTTACATGAGAGGATTGATATCACTTTTATTTCTGGCTAAATACGAAAAAAAAATGGGTGAGAGAGGAGATGATTAGCCTAGCTTAGCATAAAGACTGGAAACAAAGGGAAACTGCTAGCCTCAGTTAGCAATAGTGTTTCATTTGTGATGATGCTGTAATGGGTTATTATCTACATCTTTAAAATGTGCAACAGGAAATTGCCTAAGGTGTCCATGGTACAATGGCTACATCAGAAAACCTTCTAGCGAAATGATGTGCAATCCAGACCAAAAAAAAAAAAAAGCCAGCCGCAGTGACTCCAGGAAGTCCATGAGTCCTGGAGTCAGAAATAGTATGATGTTGCTCCTCAGGTTTTGTATATATGAAACATATTAGATAAAACATGTGACTTAGTGAGTTTTAAAATATTGTTATTTGACGTTTGTTTGACACCCTTTCGAGGAAATGCAGGCATAGAACTAAACTGGTGATCCACTGCTTACCCATGTGGTATGCACCCAAACCACTTCGCTATCAGGTCACCCTACTTAGTGAGTTTTAAAGGTCCTAGCAGGATTTTGTTACCTTCTGGCTAGTCTCGCATATCCAGACCATTTAGCTGCACAGAATGGCTGCATCTCATTATCTGTCTGCTATAGAGGGAAGAAGATATTCAGGCTTGTTTGTGTTTCTTTACACTAATCAGATTATTTTGGACCCCAGGATGCAGCAATGGTGTCCCCTCAAAATAGAGAAGAGGGAGTTGTTTTGGTGGAACATTTGCGTTGGCCAGTTCACTTAAAGACACTTGAATGGCTGCCTCACTGCACGATCCAAATCCAAAATTAGAAATTGTGAGGTGGATTTTAAAAACAGTAACATGTGGATAGCACAAGGCAAGGCATCCACGGAGTCAGACCATCAGAAGCAGGCTAACTGTTTCACCGATCACCAAGACAAGCTAGTTATCTCAGACATAAGACTGTTGTCCAAGCATGTTTCCCAAAATGTCAAACTATTCCTTTTTTCAACTCCCCAGTCAGTTTACACTCCCTTTTTAGGGATTAATACATAATAACTTCCATCTTGTTCTCCATAAACCCAGCTGAGGACCCCGGAGGTGCTGCAAGAGAGCGGCCTGCTGATCACGGTTTCCTGAAGACCAGCGGTGCTTCTGGAGCCGCCGGAGCTGCAGCCAATCAGCGCCCAGCGGCGAGGAAGCGCAGCAGCCAATGCCTGCTTTAGACTTTTAAAGAACCAGCCTCAACGCTACCACCTCTGACCTCTATGCTGAAACAGCCAAGACTTACCCCTCCCACCGCCCTCCGTCCCGCCCCTCGCACCAGCCTGCCCCTCCTTCCCCGTCCAACCCCCCCCAAGCTTCGCCTGTACCTCCGTCTAGCTACGAGAGTACTACCATCCTTCCCTCCTTCGGGCAATATGTGCACAGTATAATCTGTACCTTGAGCCTTACCGAACTCCCCTCACCTGTGTGTGACTCTCTCTGCCCTGCCCCCACCACCACCTGTGTTATTGTCTTTGAGTGATACGGTCAGCAGTTTGCCTTGTCGTGTGTGTGACAGACGAAGGTGTTCGAAATGTGCCTCCGGTGGTTTCAGTGATGAGCGTCCTACTGATGGAACTGGTTGAAGATGCCCTTAGACACTGATCTCAGACTTGGGGGGGTTTATTAAAGAAACCGTTCGGTTGCATTTTTAGAACATTTCAACACCCTTTGAGACTTAAGACATTTTAAAAATTCCACCAAAGTTTCTATAGTACACCCCCTCGTCTGCATCTAAGGGCATCCTCTCCTGAGAACCAGGCAGCCTGCGGACGGTAGAAGATGTTCGTGCATGTTTAAAATGGTATGTGAAAGGAATTCTGCACACACGTACGCACACATATGATTTCTGTCTTACGTGTGCGTGTGATCGAGCACAGCTCACTCAAAGACAGCCTCAACTTTGACTGCCACAGAAATGCAAGTTTACTTTTCGTGGCCCTTTTATTAACGAGGACATCTTTTTTTTTTGCAAATGCAATGCAAAGAAAAACGACACCTACCAACAATTACACACGGTGGAGGAATGTACAGTAGGTAGGTGATCACCGCTAAGTAGTCGTGCACTAGCTGTATCTGTATTTGTGGAGGGAAGCGTTTGAATGAGCCATTAGCCAAGGGTTATAAATAGCAGAAGAAGAAGAAAAAAAAAGCCACAGAAAGGTTCCATTACAGTCACAAGCCTCCTCGTTTAGGTCCCAAAGGATGCTTAATTGGCATCAAACTCCAAACCTAAAATATACGAAAGACGTGGGAGCTGGGTCTATCGGTCTGGTCGATTTTGATTTCCAAGCTGGATGTTCACAAAAAGAAAAAAACAAAAAAAGAGGTTCAAGTACTCAAATGGAACCAGGCTAAACACGCGTATTCACTCCTCTGTAGGAGTTCTCATACGAGCATGTGCAATAATGATGTTTCTCGAATGCTGCACCGGGTTGTTGTTTCTTTGCCTGACACTGGATTAATACTCACACTCACACTAAAGTTAGGACACGACCAGTGCTGCAATTGTACTGTTTTGTTTTGTTTTTTCTTGAGTGTTGATGCATGACAGAGATTGTAAAATGGTAAAAATCTAAGCTATGGAACACAGGAGTGCCGATACTTGCCAAAGTTTGAACTTTGAACTCTCTGACTTGCCTTATCCATGCGAATGACAAAAAACCCGGGTCGGATCGGACCACGGGGGTTACCTTGGTGTCTTTTTTTTTTTTGAAGGGCCTCTAGAACCACAGAGACGGTAACCGTTAGACAGCTGGTTCAGTTTATTTAGAGTTGTGCGACAGAAATTAGCTCCTTTTTTGGACCAAAACTCAGCAAAGTGGATTTTTTCCCACAGTGCCATATGCTAGTGTCTTTTTGTTATTTCTCTTGGTTCAGGCCATCTTAGCATTCCCATGGCAACGGCAATATGGATTATTAAGTTCTTACAGATGAAACAAACTTTGGCAGGTTGCTGGTTGGGTTATTGTTCCATAATTCACTCATTTAGAGCAGTTCAATCTTACAGTTAGTGTGTGTGTGTGTGTGTGTTTTCTTGCTGTACATTTGCCATTTTTTGCTGTAAATAACCTGCTTTTCGGTATGAACTTCACTTGTGAGTGTGTGTGTGTGTGTGTGTGTGTGTGCGTACATCCAACATTTGCTTTTTGCAAAGTTGATTATCTGGGTAGCTGTGCAATAGCTTGATATCTTTTATTTTGATGTTAAACATCATTGTATTACGAGTCCGTTTGCTGCATTCACGTCCTGCTGTGTATGATTTATATGCAGTGTATGTCACATTGAATCAATTAGTCACATAGACCGTGTCCCATAAGTAACCACGAACTATGCCTTCATCATATTTAAGACACTGATCACATCGTCCACCTATAACAAAGCTCTGATTAGTATTTGCTTCGCTTGCCTTTAAATTTAGCTCGGGAGCCTCTTCGCTGGGCTCTCGGTGGTAGAAATGGCCTTGAACAAGCGTCTACCTGAGTTCTGCCAAATTAGGTTTTGTTTGCGCTTGAGTCTTTAGACAAAGACGAAAGTTGCCAAGTATTTCGATAAGAGTAAAAAAAAAAGTTAAAAGGGAAAATTTTTGAGGAAATTGTGTACTATAGACAAAAAAAAAAAAACCAAGCCAGTGACTGGAAAGATTGTGAAATGTTTAATTCACAGAGCACCTTGTTAGAGCGTAAACAAAGCCTTTTTGCTATTTGTATTTAAGAAGGGAAATCGGAACGTGGGTTTGAAACGATGTATTGTTAACTCGCATATGTATATAGTGCTATCAGATTGGTGCAGCTTTTTTTCTGAGTTTGTGCATAATGAACTAGAAAGCCGATGCAGGACTCGTACGGATCCTGTCTCTGATGACAGTTAACGGTGTGTTGTGTTGGCAAAAGTATTATCACTGAAGGATTTTGAGAATGAATTATTAAAACACTTAAAATGATTCTGTGGTATCTTGGTTCTAATTTCTTCTTGCATTGGGGTAAAGGAGGGGATGTGATGTGCAACAGCTGGAATCAAACATTACAGTTAAATAGTCCCATTTGGCTACTGAGGCATTCCAGAGCTAACGTTGTTTTTCTATATGTGGATCCCTTTTAGTTGCCGGAAATTAAAAATCTATATCACAGGTCATCAGAGTGACATCACAACAGGCTCTGGCACCTCTGGCCAGTGGGGGAAGAAGCATTCAGATCGTAAAAGCGATGTAATAAAACAAATACTTCATTACAAATAAAAGTCCCACATGAAATGAAGTACACCACCACCACCAGCAGCAGCAGCAGCAGCAAATGATCAGAATAAAAATACTGATTTGGTCTCTGACACCATTAGATGATTAATAGTGAAGCATCAGTGTGTCAGCAGTATGTAGTTGTTGTAGCTGCTGCAGGTTTTAAATACTTTTCACACAGTTTTACATAGCGGGATTCAATCCACAAATCTGTTCCTTGTTTTTGCACCTTTTGTCTAACCTTGAATTCTTGTTGAGATCATTTGCTTTTTGAAATCATGTGAGTACCAAGTTCAAAGAGAAAAGCTCAGAGACTTCCTGGTGGCGCTGCTAACAACACATAGAGATCTGAAATGTGACCCTGACAACACATCAGAGGAAATAAAGGTTGAAGACCACTGGTTT
>NW_007577995.1:383027-439073 GCF_000690725.1 Stegastes partitus
GAATCAGACAATCAGACAGCAATTAGGACCAGTACGTCCTCTCTTTATTTGCAAACAAGTAAAACCTTGTACAGTGAATCTTCACACTGCTTCTGCAAAGCTTTTTTTTTTTTTAAAACATTCACGAAACTGCTGTAAAATTCAAGTTTTGGTTTTAGCCTTAAAACGCCGCGTCCGTGCCGCTTGTCCGTACTCCCTTATCGTAACTTTAAAAAAAACCAAAAACTCTTTGGACAGAACGTCACGGCCGGGCTTCGACATTCACAAAATACTTTCAGAGTGTCTGGTTGAACACCAAAAGCCCCTTTATGCGCCTGTCAAGTGTGTCAACTGTGGGTATATACTGTCCTGTAAGTGAAGACAATTCAACAGCACTGCTTTCAAAGTGACAAAAACAACTTCAAGCCACCATACCAAAAAAATACAATGTTTTTTTTTTCTTCTTCTTTTTTTATGAACACACACGTGAGCAAACTTTGTACAACATGTAAATTCATGGCAACCGTTTGTCCTCATAGCCCTATAATTCATCCGCTGATGTGCCTCTGGTCACTTTTTTTTTCGAGGTGTGTGCTGTCAGTCGGTTTCTGGATGCGTACTACATTCTGTAAATGCCTCCGTGTTTCGTCATAAGCCGCAGACGTTCGGTACATGCAAAGCAGCGAGTTGAAAAGTATGCAGGCCTCTGTGTATATACGTAACAGATAAATACAGTACATTTCTGTTTGATCAATAGAACTCAGATAAAGCACAGCAAGTTTGTCAAATCTAAAAAAAAAAACAAACAAACTGTAAATTAAATTAGATCCTGTAGAGAAGCTACAGTACCAGAGTTGTCTGCTGCATAGTTAAAAGCTTACATCAACACTCCTGCTTACACAACGGTAAAGTGCTCGCAAACTTACATCAAGATAAAGGCAACAGCAGAACTAAACACTGAGCTTAAACCGTCAGTCCCTATCTGGAAAATGGGTTTCCCTGTTGAAATTGCAATCCGTCTCTTGTCACCGTTACATTAACCAGTTCATGTGGCAGATTCCACGACTGTGAGAAACTTAAAGAGCCCATATTGTGCTATCTGGGGTTTCTGAAGTGGGCTATAGAGCTGCTTTTTTTGTGCAGGTAAATGGTCTGCAAATTTACAAAGCCCAAAATTCACTCTAAACTGAAAGCACTGCTTTTTACCTGCCTGAAATGCCTCGTTTGAGGTCTGCGCTTTCCTTCTGTTACTCATCGACATCACCATGTAACAACACAGGTTTGATGTGCCCTCAAACATAAAGGAAAACGAGCAGCTGCCTCGTATTCTGCCGTGAAGTTTTTCACCAGCGTTGCTTCTGCCAGTTGTGCATCCATGTATTGAAAGATCTGGGGTTATGTTACGTGACAAACATTTTATTGCTTTTGTCAAACCGATCAAAACATACTGGGATTTTCAGTATAGGGTCCTTAAAGAGATGGAGGAGGTGCTGTAGCAATGTACAGTACGAAACAAATGTTTTTTAACAATAAAGCTTGTTAATGTGCACTAGTAGACCCCAACAATGAAATGAAAAATGTGCATAATATGGGCTCTTTAACTTGAGTAATGTGAACATTATACGGGATGTTGTTCACTGTCCTAAACAAGAACAGGACATCAGGTAAAATTCAGTCCTTTTTTTTTTTTCCTACAGCATATTATTGCACTTCAAGTTCAAGCAAGTCTGGTGCTCTCTCCAGCACCTCGACCCCGACTACAGACCAGATAAAGTCATCCTGTTATTCTGCACTCAAGTCAATTAGCTTAAAAACCTAGCTGAATCAGTCGAGGGACGTTATGATGACACAACACTTATTCAAATCAAAACTCCACACCAGTAACACTGAAAACCCCTCAGGTCTTCTACCTTACAAGGGCAAACACGACGTGGATACGCACCCCGAAGAAATGACTTTTTTTTTGTTTTTTTACACGCCGACACGAATATAATCACAAGGTGCACCAGACACGTAAATACACACAGTGATTTAGTCAGTCTCTGATCTGTCTGTCGACGTCGCAGGTAAAAGCCACAGTATGGTTGTCGTCTCTCTCTGACACCGCACACACACTTCACTACTTTTTGTTCAGAGCCCTATGTAGTCAGAAGTGCAACCTCTTCAAAAACCCAAACCCCAGTCACAGCCGCCGGCCTTCAGCTCACCTGTAAACTTGTTTCAGTGCAAGATTTGGCTAAATGTGATGACACACACACACACACACACACACACAGGGAAAAAAAAAACAAACAGCAGAAGACAAACATGCTGCTCTCTAAAAGCACTGTGGAGCTGAGGTTTAGATCGGCTTGTAGAGAAGAGAGGTGACGTATTTCTTCTTGTACCTGTGAGTCGCGCTCAGAACCATCACACCATCCTGCGGACACACAAAAAAACAACACAGAGACAAGATGCCATAAGTGACACATCCATGGAGCAAATAAAGACAGATTCCAAACACTGCAGACCCGAGAATTAACAAAAACATTAGTGTTTTAGCATATTTAGCACCGCAATTAGGAACACAAGTTTGATAAGGAGAAGCTAAAAAGGACAGACTCGCCACATAAAGAATCCTACTGCTGGTTGTATGACACATGTTTGCACTGCACAATGTGGTGAAACAATAGAAGTTGTAGAGAAAAAAACACCTTTGACAGAAGTGTGACAGTCTCCTGGGATCAGTCCTTGGTTTAAAGTTGTTAAAAAATTTGACTGGTGATTCTATACATGCAGTTTTTATGACATAACAATTCAAATTATGGCCTGAAAAAAACTGCCGAGGGATGTTACCAAGATGGCTGCTAAGTGATGAGACTTGCCTGTGAGGAAAAGCAACTTTTATTAAAAGAAATAAAGAACATCCATCCATTATCTATACACCGCTTAATCCTCATTGGGGTCGCAGGGGGGCTGGAGTCTATCCCAGCTGACTCAGGGTGAAGGCAGGAGACACCCTGGGCTACACTTAGAGACAGACAACCAAGCACACTCACATTCACACCTACAGACAATTTAGAATCACCAATTAACCTCAGCATGTTTTTGGACTGTGGGAAGAAGCCAGAGAACCCGGAGACCCACGCTGCACGGGGAGAACATGCAAACTCCACACAGAAAGATCTCGGGTGTCCTCTCTGGGATGCAAACCGGCAACCTTCTTGCTGCGAGGCAACGGTGCTAACCACTGAGCCATCTTGCAGCCCAAATAAAGAACAAAATATTTTTAAAAAATATGAAAAAAATATGGAACTTTTGTCCATACAGATCTTATTGATGATGAAAATGTAATCTGTAGGTAAGCGATGATCAGGCCCCCTGTGGGCTGTGTGTAACAGGAAGAGTGTGAAATCGGTGCATCCTCTTTAGAGTTTTTCTTTATGAGTCTAATATTTCATGTGCTACTGGTCACATCTGCACATTATGAGAAAGATTCCTGCCGTCAGTGAACCTACCTTTATTGAAAGAGCGTAAAGGTGATTTAGCATGACGTGGTTGGGTTCAGGCAGCAGGGCGGGGTCACACTGTCAACACAGAGGAAGAAGAAAACCACACAGAGAACAGTAAGCAACAACAAAGACCAGCCATGTCAAGAGGAATATAGCACTAAATCAGAAATGTAAATAGGGAAAGGTGGAGACACTGACTGATATATTGGTGTCCTTGTTGAGAATGACTTGAAGCAGGTGAGGTGGGAGTATAGGTGGAGCTTTGAAGTGCTCCTCGGGTCTGAAGATGTACTGCTCCTGGCCGTATGGACCCGGAGGGGAGCTGGACAGATCTGGAAGACAGAGCAGTCACAGATACACTGCTAAGAAAAGTGTTGCACACACTTCTACACACTGGAACACGTGTTTACTGCATGATTTATTAGCCGCTGACTAATTGAAAGGTTTAAATAATTCAGTGACGCATGCTGCCCTTAAAAAAATGACACCATTAATCAGAGCCAGAAACTGTGAAAACAGAAGGATTCAGACTTTTAATGTTCCAACGGTTCTCGAACTACTCATCTGTGACATGACGTTCTGTCTGAAAACTTTGCCAAAAATAAGCAGTGTGCTCCATTAAGGTCCAGTAAAGACACAACTGGGAAGCCTCAAGTGACTCAGGTCTGGCCAACAGCTATGTGAAAAAAAATCCAGCGACTATAACTGCAAGTTGTGTTTACACAGAGCAGATAGGGGACAAGTATGTTGACAAAATCAGAATGTAAGTCATAAAATATCTAGAATGTGGACAGTCACCATTTCATCTCTGTATTAGTAACATCAGTGGGCACTTGGAAAAATGCTTCTATGTTACTGATGACATTTATCTGACTAAATGAAAAGCAGTCTGACCTGACGTGTCGGAGCACTCCAGAGAGTCGACCTGCAGGGCGTCAAACACCTCAAAGTCTGACTTCTTCACCTGGATCAGGTTGTTGATGGTGCCAAGCTGGCTGGTTACCACCGGCTGCAAAAACAAAGGCAATGATCCCAAAGGTAAGGACAAAGTATTTGTATAATCGGGCGGTATGAGGAGCGGCTGTGGCTCAGGTGGTAGAGCGGTTGTCCTGATGGTAAGGTTGGTGGTTCCATCCCCCGCCCCTCCACAGTCGAAGTGTCCTTGGGCAAGACACGGAACCCGAAGTTGCTCCCAATGGCAGATTAGCGCCTTGCATGGCAGCTCTGTCGCCGTTGGTGTATGAATGTGTGTGTGAATGGGTGAATGAGAAACACATTGTAAAGCGCTTTGAGTGTCGCTAAGGTAGAAAAGCGCTGTATAAGTGCAGTCCATTTACCATTTATAATTAGCAGATGTGGCACTCTGAACATGTCTCACTGTGAGTGAAGCCACTTCTACACAATTATTAAAAGGACCCTTTCACATAGCACACAGCAACGTTTGTAAGGTTCTTCAATGGTTTTGCTGACTAACTTCTATGAGAATGATACTGATCATATCAATCAGCACCTCACAGTTTGAATGGATGGACAGACGCCTCCTCATGTAGGAGATGACCAACTGGAAAGCTTTCAGAATTCATGTGCATATTAATGAAAATGTCATGCTGTACCTCTGAGGGGTCATGGACCCACTGCCCATCTACAAAAAACTTGTACTGGTGCTCTCCTTCAGGCAGGTCCAGAATTGCTACGAAGTCATTATGGCTGTGGAGAGAAGAGGAGACAGACTATTAGTGCAACATCAGAATCACACTTGCAACTAACACACGGTGGTAAACAGACACATTCATCATAGGATTCATTCACACAAGGCAACAATGTGAGGATGTACTGCAAAATAATCCTGTCTACCTCTTATTTAGTGGTATCTTTGTGCTCCAGTTATTGAAGGAGCCAGCTATGTAGACCTCCTTCCCCCCTCCGGCCCAGCGGATCACAGTGGGTCGAGCCTGAGGGCCGGTTTTAACCAGGTCATCCAGATCTGGGGTGAATTCTTTCTCTCCTGATGTCTACAAGCAGGAAATATGCAAATGTCAGCTATGAGTCATTTTTAGAGAAATGGTGTGAAATCTGAAAGGCTCTCGGAGAACAAAGATTTAGTGCAGTGATGCGTATTTTAGGATGCGTACCTTGGACTCAGGTCCGTGGGTGTTGAAGATGTTGGGGTCATCTGTGCTGTCCACCATCTTGCTGCTGTGCTCTTGGTCTTTGTGACTCCCGCTGCTGTCTGAACGGTGGGCTTTGCCTCCATGGCGATCTGCAGTCCCCCTGTCAGTTGTGTTACCCATAATGCCTCACTATTTACAGTGTCTCTGGAAAGAAAGGACAGCTTATTACTTTATGTTTTTTTTTTTTTTTATATATATATTTTTGGGCTTTTGCCTTTATTTAGAGCAGTAGAGAGAGACAGGAAAGGGGGGAGAAGAATGGGGAGAGACCTGCAGTAAAGGGTCATGAGCGGGATTCGAACTCACAACCGCTGCATTGGGGACTGTAGCCCCTGTTCATGGGTCACCCGCTCAACTAGGTGAGCTATAGGGGCGCCCATTACTTTATGTTTGACCAAAAATCCATAAGCTTTTACTGTACTTGAGTTTGCCAGTAAAATGGCAGTGACATGTATCAGCGATAGACACTTCATCAGGAGCAATAAGATTATTGGCGGCTGTGGCTCAGGTGGTAGAGCAGGTTGTCCACTGATGGCAACGTTGGCGGTTCGATCCCCCCACATGCCGAAGTGTCCTTGGGCAAGACACTGAACCCCAAATGGCTCCCAATGGCAGATTAGCGCCTTGCATGGCAGCTCTGTCGCCATTGGTGTATGAATGTGTGTGTGAATGGATGAATGAGAAACACAACGTAAAGCGCTTTGAGTGCCGCAAAGGTAGGACAGCGCTGTATAAGTGCAGACCATTTACCATTTATTGTCTGACGGTTTTACTGAAATGCATTTGGTGCAAACCACATTAAAGCACATCTCTAAGCCTCATGGCTCATAACAGCCTTTCACATCTCTTGATAATGTAACATTAAGTTGTACAAGCCAATAACGTAATAACTGGCCAATAATGTAATAAAAGTCCTGAACCGATAATGTAATAACTTATTAAGTTATTGGCTGGTTACTACATTTGCAAAGACTTTTTTTTTTAACATTATTGGCCAGTTATTACAGTATTGGCCTATTCAGTTTAAAAAGTGCAAATTTACCACGTTATCGACTGTTATTACATTATTGGCTTCTCCATATGAGTCTTTGATTGCTGTGTTAACATTAAACTATAACCTGTGTACCTCCATAAGCAGGTGACAGTGGGGATATTCAACATAAGGTGGCTAAATAGAAAACAAACACTTTTTTCTTCTTGCTCATTATTAAAATAAGTAACAATGACCAAGAATTATTAACTGAAATTAAACCTTTTTTGGCTACATCACCCAGCCCTCACTGTGATTTAGGCAGATCTTTAGAAAACGAAAAACAGATTTTAAAATGCCCCATAAACTGTGAGCCAGAATCCTCACTGGACTTCTTCACAGCTGATATTACTGTCATGTTTGTAGCTGTGCTGAGAACAAGTAAGCACTATTTGTCATTGCTAAATCTAAACAGGGCTGCAGAACTCATGCTCTGCTGTTTTATTGAAAGTCTCTTTCCTTTCATGCAAGCCCCAGTCGCACCACTGCAGGCCTGGAGATGCTCCTGACAGGCAGATTACAAACAGGATATAAATATGAAGATCAGTTACAGTGAATGACAGCCATACCTGCGTTGGCTTTACTCTCATGTATTATTATTACAATGTGATGACAACACATGACAGGGACAGTCCGAGGCTACCCACAGCCTACTGTGACATCTACGACATTTTACACGAACAGTGTTTCATTACAACCACATTTAATGTGACAAACAGATCCAAAAGGCTAAACGGCTTTCCAGAAAGGCTAAAGGGCTTATCGGTATGCTAGACAGGTAAAGGAAGGTAACCGAAGCCCGGGCTGTCTCCTCCTCTCTGAACCTGGACTTGCCAGAACAGATCAGACTACAACAACCGCTTAACGCTCTTCGATCACCTGTCAGACACCAGTTAACGCCCACTAGCTTAGCCGCTTCAAGATCAACAAGTTTTCACTTCTCGAACTGAATAATCGCTCAAAATTACGCCACAAATCAAAAGTTGTAAGTGCCTATACCTTGCTAGCTGTATCCTACCGTATCCCCGCTGGCAGTTCAACTGTGTCCACCTCAGGTCACTTCAGCAGCAGCAGAATATTTTTAGCTGCTGCTTGCAGTTAAAGTTAGCTAGCTGCTAGCTGCTAGCTGTCGCTGTCTAACAACCAGCAAGTTGTCAGTTCACGACGCCAGTGTCGATTAATGCAAAACTACAGTTATTCACCGTGTAGTAACGACAGCGAAGAAACTCACCGACCGACAGCAGCTGGTTGTTCTGGCTGTGGTTTGTGTTTTAGCGGAGGGCCCTCCTACGAGCGTCTGAGCCCACCTCCCTACAACAACTGCAGCGCCGCGCTGCTCGACTACGGCGAGCCGTGAGGACAAAAGTGTGTCTGACGGGCTGCCTGTCCGCAGGGTGAAGGACTAGAGGTCGTCTGGGAGGAAATGTCAGGCAGGTAGAAGCTTGGCCACAACATGAGGAAGTTACAGACATTTTACATTGAATATTTAAATAAATAGACATTATTTAATGACTTTAAAGCAGAATAAGTGTAAACTGGGTGGAGTGGTGTGTTGATGCTCTGTTGGTCTAAACTTACTCTGACCATGGATATAAATAATAACATTATTATAAGGTGTGCCTGTTATGAAAGCTACATTTGCAACAATTGTGGTAGATGTTTCTCTAGTTTTGATTTAGTAGGATGATTGAAGATCTACACCTGATCTTTTATTTTTACTTTGTTTTATTTATTTCAATTTTAAAAACTTGAATTACAAATATAAAGCTGAATAAGTTGTTTTTTCTTCTGTTTCCTCACCACAGCAGTGGTGGAAAGTAACTAAGTACATTTACTCAAGTGTTGTATACAATGTACAATTCTGAGATAATTGTACTTTGCTTGAGTTTTTTTTTTTTCATTTTATGCCACTTTCTTTTTCCACCCTGCTGCATTTTAAGGAGGAAATACTGTGCTTTTTTCTCCATTAAATTAATTTACTATGCAGTTACTTTTAAGATGCAGGTTTTACACAATGGACAATTTAAAAAATATACTTTAAGATCGAATGACTGGTTTCCAAATTTTTGGGCTTTGACATCAACGTCACACTTTTCACAGTTAACAGCTCCACCAAATACCTTTCGTTTAATTTCAATGTATGTTCAAATGATCCAATATCTAACCAAAAGCTAAGAATTCAGAAACACTTAAAACAGTTTTGCGTAGCAGAACTTTATTTTTATTTTTCCTCTCCCACTTTTCATCTGACCCCATGCATCTGCTGTCCCTGTGTATAAAACTGTACATTCACACTAGCACCTGCAGCAGTTACAGCAGTAACATGCTGCTGACACACATCATCATGCACCACTATTAATGATCTAATGATACAAAAATATACCAGGAAGCAAATCAGTCATTTAATTGAATACATCTTGCTTTTAATATATATGTTCTTTCACTTAAGTATGGTTTGTCATGCAGAGCTTTAACTGTAATGGAGCGTTTAGTGATATTTCAACCTCAGTAAAGGATCTGAATTCTTTTTCCACCGCTGCACTACAGTGTCTCTACCAGATGCTACTTGGATAACCTAAATTTAATTCCTGTACAGAGGCCAACAGATTAAATTCCAGTTCTGAGCGGAAACGCGTCCACGTGTTTTATCTCTATTGACCAGGTGAATCTTTCAACACATCTCAGCGAGCTTCAAACCACTGATCCCTGTATTAATGTGGAGAGCTGAGACTAAAAAAAAAAAACGCCGATATGAAGTTTCAGCAACTAATAACCTAAGACCACTTTCATCCTGATGAAATCCACGATGACTTGTGCAGAACAATAAAAAGGCTGATTGTCATCTTGCACGCTTCACGAAAACCTCGCACCACTTGCCTGTATGACAGAACAAGTAACAAAATGTTAACTGAAACTGGATCCTGCTGCGGGTCTGTCCGTGCATGTTGAAGGTAGGCGGGCTGTTGTGTTTCTAATGAAAAGTGACACATGGCAAAAATATGTTCTTTGCAAGTACTTTAGTTCAATGACCAGGTATGACTGTTTTCATCGCTGAGTCCAATGAACAAGCATAACTGAAAACATATTTATATATATACACAGTACATAAATGTAGTATATATATATAGCTACAAAATGAATCTCCTGATGTTATAAAGGTCTACACCAAGAGGCTATAAGGCACATTTAAATAGTTATCAAATACAGAATGTGGGATTAGTGGTTTTCACATTGCACAAGATGTGTGTCTTCATACACACTCTATTCCAGTGTTAACAAGAATCGATTTTTCAGGACCACTTATTTTTAGTTGACAGCTGCTGTTGGAGTGCTGTTTGTCTGGAGCTGATGTCATTCCTAGAACAGGTGTTTACAGCCGAGAGAAGTGTTGGATTACCGCTACAGTGTGTGAACATTTAAACTGACATAGTGTTATTTTTCTCATTCTGAGACCACAGAAATGGGACGGGATAAATTCCACTTTTCTCCAGAAAAATTATTTTCCTTCATTGTGCCCCCTTTTTTTTTTTTTTTTGGATTATCACAGTTTCAAGGAATGACAGTGACATAAATTAAGCAACTCATTATATTTACTACATTTTAAATGTGCAGAACTGTCTTGGTGTCAAGCTTTGTTTTGGAGAGTGTAGATAAGGGGAGTGTATAACAGTAGGACGAAACTTAAAGCATGCGCACCACAAATGATTAATGCTTTAGCTACTGGCAGACAACTCTTGTAACACACAGGTTCCCATGTGATGAACTTCTCCGTCAACTGATGGAAGTCATGCTCTGTGTGCTTGATGTCTGTCTGTCTGTCTTTTTGGAGTAAATTCAGTCAGGAAGCTCTCTCTGTCATTTGTTCGCAACGTCACTTGGTTAGATTCCTAAGCCAGTCTTCATGTACTCGTAAACCACGTAGCTAATGCTGACAGCCGGAATGACTTTCATGAAGTTTGGCAGGATACCCCGGTAGAGTCCGAAAAAACCATCTTTGGCTACAATCTTCTTCATCAGGGAACTCATGGACGGCTGGTCTGTCGCATCCAGAGACGCTGCAAAGAAATATGAAGTCAGGGAGGTAATGCTGTCTCTGAAGACACACTGTTTATTTTGGTGCGGTATGTAAGAGACAGCTACACTTTGCACATTGGTAGGTGTTAAAAAAAAAAAAGGTTTCAGTTGGTGCAGAGTCAATTTTACTTTCCACCAGCAAGTAAATCATCTTTTCATCTAAGAATCTAAATGACATTTAAAGACAATATCCCTCACTGTTGCAGCTCCTCTGCATGATGTGTGCTCTAACACAAGTTTACTAAAGATTGTGTACCTTTACTGAACATCTTGGCACATATTCTGCACTGTGTAAACGTGCCATTTAACTTTTGTCATCACTGTGATCAAATGTCAAGTTTACCTTTTGCCTGCATCCGTGTGCGTACAAGTGCGAGTGGATAGCTGGCCAGCTGCCCACAGGTACTAGAGATGGTCCCGCAGCCCAGCAGCACCAGAACTCCGGGGTTAGCGGAGTCGTTTGCGTGATACGACAACCAGGTGTTCTTCAGACTCTGAGACACGGGAGAGAGATGATACGAGAACAGAGAGCTCAACTACTGTAACGCATTCCCCTGATTAAATGTAATGTCGCCCTGCAATACAAGATGAATTGTGCATACAAATGAGTTAATTAAACAAAGTGCATTAAAGGTGCAGCATACATCACAAGTGCCTGCGTACCTCATAAACAGCGAGGTCTATCCCGGCGTAGGGAATGATGCCCAGTAAGTTTGGAATGTAGCCCTTGTAGAAAGCTTTGACACCCTCTTTCCTCAGGATCTGCTTGGCACAATCAAACATTCCTGCGTATTGGCCGGTTTTCCTCAGGGTCAGTCGAGTTTTTAACACCTTAAAGCGAAACAGCACAAAATTAGGTACATTTGGTTTGTGTGGTGTTTTGCTTGAAAGAGGAAACTTTGAAAAGGTCCCATATTATGAAAATCAATTGTTATTGTGCTTTGTGGGTATTATAAACTTGGACGTGTAAACCAGGAGCTGTTAAGATATGAAGACATTTACTTCTGCCACTTCTCAAGACCTCCCAACTAGATAGCCTCTCTGCTTTTTAAGCAAGTAAGAATTTCACTGAACTGGTCTGTACTAGCTATTGAAGCTATAGTCGTCAAGCTTGAACTCTGTTTGCCGTTCTCCTGCTCACATGTGGTTGCACTTTTCACCTTGTATATATATACACATGTATATATGATGATGATTACTATTATTATTATGAGTATTATTATTTTCTCTATTTGTTTATTCCCTTTTTGCACTGTCTGGAAATTTGATTTATTTATTACTGCTATTTCAATCTCTCTCTCTCTCTCCCCCTATATATATATATATATTTACTTCTTGTGTGTTTTATTCCTTATTCTTATTTATCTTTGTTTATCTAATTATTATTGCTTCCGTGCTTCACTGCGCGCTATACCGTGTATAACTGTGTTTGTGACCAATAAAAGACCTTGAACCTTGATTTTATTACAGCTGAACTCCTAATAAACTAGTACTCATTTACACATTTTGGGCACAAGACCACATGGGAACCAGCAATCAGTTCAGAGCCATTTCAAAGCGGCTGCACTGCACAGCTAAATTACTGATTTTATAACTGCAATGTTGTCTGACAAACTCACCACACACACGATTTATAAACAATGGCTGTGCTGTGAATTCAGTGACATTTCCCCTAAAATTATCGATCAGAGGGAAAGTGGAAGTCCTAATGTCACACTCATTTACATCTGCGTTGGCTGCCCTGCGGTCAACTGTTTTGCTCTGTGCTGTCAGTCACAGAGTCTTCTTCCTCAAGGGGGCCTAGACAGCAGCAGATCAGCTGCATTTAAAGCTACAGGCACTAAAACAGCTCATGCAGGTTAAAACCAGGAGTTAAACAGTCATAATGACATAATTCAGCTTTGCAGTATTTTGAGACCTGAGAAAGTGAAAGACACAATCTAGGGACATGTGAGACTGTTATTGATGTGCTGACATGGGGCATAATAAGGGATCTTTAAAGACCTTTACTGTGATATCATTGCATCCAGTGAGCCAGTCCCATGAAGCCATGCAGCACTACTCATCTTACCTCCATTGGGTAGATGGCTGTCTGTGCTGTGGCCCCGGCCAGAGATCCAGCCATAAACCTCTTGTGCGTTTCAATCTTCTTTCCCTCTGACGTTAGCAACTTTTTATACTGTAACAAAAAACACAAAACAATCAGTAGCCATGTTGTTTGTTATAAATGGTACACAAACTTGGATATTTTAGAGGCAGAGTTCCTCACTTGTTCATATGCGGTGAATTTGATAGCTGTCTCAGGTGCGATCTTCAAAACATTGATTCCGTTTCCCCTCCACAGTGAAGCCAGACCTCCCTCTGTAATCATCTGCTTGAAGCCCCCTATAAGACTTATCCGGTTGCTCTTTGAAGAATGAACCTGCGGTACAAATAAATGCATTCGAGCACGACAGTTTCACACACACGCATCTATTTATCTATCTGTTTCTTTCATATTACCCACCTGCATGAAGACTTTCACTCGGTCCAGCGGGGCGGTCCCAGTGCGAGAGACGGCCCCCGCCACTGCACCTGCAACAAGCTGCTTCCACCAGCCTCCCGTGCTCTTCTCTTCCTCTGTAAACTCGTCTGGGATGGCAAGACTGTCGCCTA
Organism: Stegastes partitus; assembly: GCF_000690725.1. Classification (NCBI taxonomy): domain Eukaryota; kingdom Metazoa; phylum Chordata; class Actinopteri; family Pomacentridae; genus Stegastes; species Stegastes partitus. The sequence continues at coordinate 396,428 of NW_007577995.1, forward strand.
TGTCCAGCACCTAGGGATTACACAAACAAAGTATTTCAAATTATTCAAATCAGGCATTCAAATGATTTGAATTCATGGCGGCTGGTACATTTGATTTGTCTGTCTGCACAATTCCTCTCACTCGAAATACAAACACGTAATCAGTGTTAATGCCAGTTTATGTAAAATAAACAGTGTAAAATGCTATGTATATCATTTTAATTTGGCTTAGAGAATCCACCTCCTTCAAATAGAGTCCGTTTGTGTGGCTGTAAATGTGACAAAAAAAAATTCAGGGTAAGAACTTCTCCTTTTGAGATCTATTTTTAAATGTTGTGCAGTCTTTCAACCTTGGCAATTACCAGTTGTACGCTACAGGGAGGGCAACATTTACACAACCTTCAACATAAGATTTCAGCCAGAAACCTAATAAATCAAGATAATAGCACACTTGTTTTACTGTATAATAGCTGAGTAGTTAAAAAAGAGCCAAAACATTGCTATCAGCCTATTCTTACCTATAATTGATTTGAGCTCCTTAACCTTTTTGCAAGAACTGCTTGTGAAATCATAATCACTGAGCTGAATGTGCCCTCCTCTCGCACGCCTGAGCTGTTTCAGATAAACAAAACCAATGTTTTTCCAAAAGCACGAAGCCGTCTGTGAAAAACATGGTACGATGGCAATTCAACGCAACACTGCAGGCAAACAGAGGTTGTCCTGCTACCATGACACATTTAAAACGCCTTGTTCAGCAGAAGGAGAAAGTCTATCAAGGGAAGGCACTGTTTTGTTCATGATGGAGCGAACAGCCTGTGCTGCAAACAAACCAGTCAATGGCATCTTTCTTTTGCATGAGGAAGAGGTGGAGGAGGAAGCTGAGGGGGGAAACAAGAGCGCAGTGCTGTGACCCAATTATCTTGACCGGTTCAGACTTTGAAAGCTCAATGTGAGCTGCAGAGAAAATCCATAATATCTAACACATGAGGACGACGCAACATGTGATTCATTCCACAGCAGCTGCATCTGCATGCGCTGGCCGGGTGTATTTCACAATGATGTGATTCATACCGAGGAGTGCTTCCAGTAGCGTATGATCTCTTCCAGGTTGTGGCCGGGGTACAACAGGAAGTGTTCCCTCCACTCGTTCCAGTCGACCATCATGGTGCCATCAATGTCCATACTGAGGGAACAAACACACAACTTTTTTTTAACCTATGAAGTGGTGGAGATTAATGCTGCACTGTCTGCAATATCTTTGAGCACATTGTAAACAGAAAGTGAAGCCAAACCTTTGCAAGATTTTCAGTGCATCCTCTCTGCTGATATCCATGCCCAGCTCTGCAAGGGACTGCTGGATCTCTGAGGCATCAATGCGCCCTGACATATAAAAACCAACTCTGTGTAAGATATGCTGCAGTGTAAACAGCGGATATGTCACAGTGTAAACATTCACTGGCATGTGTCAGCTGCTCCTGCAAAACTCCATCTCCTACCATCGTTGTTTCTGTCCAGGCTCTTGAACGTCAGCAGCAGTTTCTTCTCGTGCCCCTTCAGATATTTGGTAAACTCGTTGAAGTCCAGACACCCGTCCTTGTTCTGGTCACCGGACGACACAATTTTCTGCAGAGAGGAGATACAATCTGATGGTTCATTTCTGGCGTCCTGGAGTGATTACCAGTGTAGGGGGGGGACAATCAGTCATGCTACTATGGAATTTCATGCAAAACCGAGCAGGCCAGGACTTGAAACTCATCCCCTTTGGCCCCCCCTGAGCTGTTACCTGTGCGGCACCCTGGCGGAATATGCCCATCGCCTTGAGGCCCGCTCGTAATTCAGCCACATCCACTTTGCCATCTTTGTTGGTGTCGAGCCTCTCGAACAGGTCCTGGTACGATCGCTGACTGTCGGCATCCCAGCACCGGGCGTTTGATAGTAAAAGCGTCCGTAAGGTCTGATACATGGTGGAGCTAATGTGGAAGCAGCGTCCAGACGAGCCGTCCTGCGCTCAGGATCTGATTATTAATCCATGCTGAACATCAGTCGTACATCCTGCGCAAAAATCCACACGTGAGCTCGGCGTTATCGATGCAAAAAAAAAAAAGAGGCTTTCACTTAGTTGATTCACCAAACTGCTGCCCTGTGGAAAGGTGTACTCTGAAGCATTTCAGGGGAGGAACTGCAGCAATTCAGGGCGGAGCGACGAGGGCGACGTAGCTGCTCGATGCTTCATACGGAAAAGCGGGAAAGATGGTAAAATAGGGAAGTGCCGACATGAAACACCCGCTGGATTAACCATATGCATAATCCGGATTAGGTTTATCAGAGCTAACTTTATCGTCCCCTTTTCCTCCCTTTTTGTCCCGTGTGATAGCGCTGCTGCATTACAGAGGAAATGTAATCTGTTCATCTCAGGACGTGTCAGTGCAGGAACATGAAGCGCAGTTTCTTACAGCGCCGCTGCTCTCCAGCAGGGGGCGACGTTTCATCACAATGCAGGAGCAGACTCAGGTCAGTTTGGCTGTATTTTAAACCCAAATCAGCAGCGATCTGAGGCTGCACGGAGCAAAATATATTCAAATATATATTTTTAAAAAATAATACAAAAAATATATTTAGACCTTTTGCTACAGAAACTCAAAACAAATGATTCGGGGTTGTGAGGTTTCTTGCTATAATACACCTAATATGCAAAATCAGTTTCAATATAATGTGTAATATTTAACTTTTTATGTCGAATATTTCAATTTCCTGCGAGAAACTTCAAAATAATGTGTTATATTACTTTACTTTAGTGACATTTGAAGCGTTACTTCTTACTTATCTGTTCTATCCTTATTTTAGATGTATTTCTTTCTTCTTTTTTTTAAACTTTCAGTAATGTATGTCCTAATTTTTCTGTTAGGCACTGCCTTTATTCTCAGATTATGTAATATTGTTCTTTGACTAATATCTGATGCAAGAATTTTCATCAGCATTTTCTTATCTGATGTGATATTGTAAGGTAGTCATCTTACTATGTGAAAGGACTTCCGGATGCTAAATAAATATACTGAAAACAAATCGAAATGCACCATGTAGGCTAATATTATAATTAATTCATCCCTTCTTTTTAACAATAAGTATTTGTTGTTCCAGCACACTCATCTCTACAACAGAGTGGACGTCATGAAGCAACAAAGTCTGCACTGTGTTGGAAATGATAATGGGAGGATTGGGATCATAGAGCAGAAATCACAAGCCAGTAATGATTTGCTCATCTGTGACTAATAGATTTAATGTGGCTCCCGATGCCGGTTTGTGCAATGGTAAGGGCTTGGTGAAGTTAGCAGACAATTAGGGGACATTATCAAACATGTCAATCGAGAGCATTAGATGGCAGATTGTCTGTGTACCGTGCTGTCTGAAAAGAGATGACAAAAGGTGGAGCTGTGGACATTCAAGTACTTGGCTACGGCTATAACTGTCATGGCAGCATTCAGCATATCAACAGCCCTGTGTTTTAAAGTGCTGTTTTATAGTCACTAATCAAAGGAGTGTCTGTGTACCTGTCACACTGTCTGATCATAGTCCTTTAAAACCACACCTCACCAGGATGTGAATTAACTCAGTAGTCAAGAATTAATCACCAGTTGAACAGCTCAAAAACCTTGGCTACATTTTACTATTTTCTAATAAGAACAATGCAAATGAGATTTTCACATTTTTGCTTTAAACCAGAAAAGAAGTTCATGTGTATGCTGCCCTTTGTTTTTGCTTAATGTCAGATTAAACTGAAATAAATTTAAATGAGTTCATTCAAGTGTGCTTGAGTACAATTTTGAGGTTCTCTCTTTTAATTTTTTATAAAAGACTTCTCATGTTTAACCACCCCGACTGACCAGAATTGGATGTTTAATGCCACACATATGAATCGGAGCATTTCTTTCCTGTTCTTCTCTAAAAAAATAAGCATCTGCTTTTCTGAAGTATTTTAATTTTTAGTCCTTAATTCTAACTGTTTACACAGAAAAACACTGCACTGTACACACTCTATTACATTGAACTGACAGCTGACGTTATTTTTGACCTAAATACTTTACATACAACATAATAACAATGAATACTAACCCTAACCCTGCTTTAAATGATTAGATCCTGAACAAACACTCTCTCATCTTGCCTGTACTACTGTGCATGTACAGCAAAATGACAATAAACTTGATTTTGTTTTGATTTGATATGCTTATAATAAATTATTGTTTTGGTATTAATTTGGTAAAAAATAATCAAACAGTCTCTATAGTAGATAAAATTAACCCCACCTCTACATGCAGGTTACATTTCAATTCATCTGTAATATTAAAAACACTAGGCCTGCAAGCATTAATGTAACATAACTTTTGTAAACTCTGAAAAGGGGCAATGATGGGAGCTTTTGCTGTTTGGGTATATTATTAGTGAATACTTGTACTTAGTGAGCAGTTAAATAAAAAGCACAAATACAACAGAGCATTCCTACAGTGTGCTATTATAGCTATCTGGACAAATAAGATATTCTGCGAGATAAATCCTGCTGAGTGTACTTTTGTTTTGGTTCATTTAACAACAGCTTTTATGGTTTATTTTGGCTGTGAACTTTTTTTTTTTTTTTAAATCCACAGATTACTTTAACTGTTGAGAAAACAAAAAGAGATTTTTTTTTCTTTTATTAACTTTATATTATTGTAATATTGGGAGACACTACAGGTATAATATAATCTGAACAATGCAATAGTGCACTAATGTAATTTTTGATGATGTAACACTTCTTTTTGTCACATGCATGCTGAATAATGGATATTCTTCCTTCTCTTTTCTCTGTTTCTCTTTCTGCAGCCGTGTCGTGGTCACGGGATCAGTGATGTTACTTCAGGGCAATAACTTTTCACTGTATCTACCGTTTTAGAGAACCTCGTTTCTCCTTTCATTGAATGAGTTCCAACCAAACTGTAACGTCCAACCACTACAATCGTGACTGTGGCATTTCCCTTTTTTTTCTCCCACCCACCCTTGTCCAATCAAACCAGGGAATGTCCCTCACGTCACGGTTGGTATTTTTCAGTGGGTGTGAAGGAAGAAGTTTGAACTTTGAATCGTGTCCACAGCAGCAGCAGCAGCAGCAGCAGCGGCGGCGGTACAACAGCTGAGAGAGCAGCAGTGACAGCAGAGAAAGCGTCCAGCTGTCTGTCAGCCAGGACCCGCCGTGTTCCCCCCTCACACAACTTTTAGGACCATGTCGTTCATTCTTATGAAGAAAAAGAGATTCAAATTCAGAGTAGACTTCGACTTGGAGGAGTTGTCGTCGGTTCCCTTCGTGAACGGAGTGTTATTTTGCAAAGTGAGGCTCGTAGATGGAGGCTTTGCCGAGGAGTCGACTCGGTAAGACTTTTTATTCTATTTATAGCGAGGTTAATATTTATAGCATGTTGCCCGAACAAGCTAACGTTAAGCTGAAGCGAAACTTTCTGACCACTTCTAGGTCAATATTAAGTTTACTTCGGACACCTGTTTAGCATTTCTTACCCCGTTTTTTCCCCCCTTTCATTAACAACAGTAGAATAATGTGCACAATAGTTAACGTTTAGCTAGCTTACAGCAGCTAACTTAACTCACCCAGCCAGCAGTGGAAGACTTGTATGCAAGAAGACGTTAAAAAGTTAGGGTGCAGTGATTTAAAGTGACTTCAAATAGGCCAGAGACGTTGAGTTCTTCAATTAGGTAAGCTCTGTTCTGTTAAAGAGATTTTTAAAAAAGTTCTATTTTTTTTCGGTATTCTGTGTTTCTACGGGTGTTGCTAGGCAACAAGTACCGTCAATGATTGGTCCTCGATAGTGACTTTTTAATCAACTGTGGGATACAAACAACAAAACACAAACAACAACAATAATAGTAGTAGCAAACACAATAATTTTAATGCAGTTTAATGGAACATATATTCTTTAGTATTTGTTTACTGTTCTTTTTTATTTATTATTATTTTTTATTCTTGTGCATCTATTTATTTTATTTTTATTTTTATTTTTCCTTCATTTAAACAGGTGGATTAATTGAGAACAAATTCTCATTTACAATAACGACCTGGCCAAAAGGCAGCACAGAACAGAAAATACAATAAAAGGAATACAGCCATTAAAAATAAAAATAAAAAAAATCAATACACAATGTGCTACGTACTCATTTTTAAATTCATAACAGTGACGATTTAAAACGTGACTTTCTTCCATGGCAAAGGGGCATACAAGGCCAGTCTCCGTCTTGGACCTGTGATTATAAGTGCTTGTATTGCTTAAATGAGTCACTGGAAAAACGGACACAGTTAGCACATGTCAACCGCTAGGCCTCATCACCATGGTAACCTTCTACCCCTAAAAACTACAAACACAGTATTCTTAGTTTGCTCCAGCCACAGCTTTTATTCTCTTTTTTTTTTTTTAAATACAAGCACATTAACGATCTCATTTATGACATATGGGGTCATTCTTTTTTGTCGTGCTATTTTTAAAAATGATTCCTACATTTTCCCTGTGGCAAATATAAACTACAAGCCTACATCCCCTTATTGTGTTTCCAGTGATCAGCATTGTCCACTCTGTGCCTTGTGCACATCCCTAACAAGTCAGTTTTACCAGTCAAGTCAGGTCAGATTTATTTAAAAAGTGCATTGAACTAACAAAATAAAATAAAGAATAATGAAACCATGAAAAAAAGAAAAAGAAAAAGCAACTCACATACTGAGACCAAGGAATGAAAATGTGTTTTAATGTGGGACTTGGCACTGTAAGGGCCAACCTAACATGCAGAGGCAACTCCCCAGAGTTCAGGAGCTGATAACATATCCCAAAAATCACTAATTTGCTATTTGTAAAAGATTCATACTTCAAACACACTGGGAATCTTAATCTACACATGTAGGGCCGAGCATCTGACTGTTTGCAATTAACAAATGTTTGTAAGGGTGAGTAAATGAAATACATCATCGAATCGTACTTCGTAGGAGTTACTTTAAGCATATAAAAAGCTCATTAACTAATTTCACAGATATAGATTTAACAGATTAGTAATTAATATATATTTTCTTTCAGTATTCAGCATGCCTTTGTGTTTCTGTATGAAGCAGTGTACTTCAGTCGTGTGCTTGTTTCACAGGGAGAACGTCCAAGCCAACTGTGTACGCTGGAAGAAGAGATTCTCTTTCATGTGTAAGATGAGTGCCAACGCTGGGACAGGTGTGCTGGACCCCTGTTTGTGCCGAGTGTCTGTGCGCAAGGTACAGGACATTTTTTTTTTTTGTGACATCAAGTTCTGCTTTGTTGGCGCTACAAAAATGCACAGTAGCAGTTTTCTGTCGCAGAGTGTAGGCAGTTAATAGAGACTTGAATGTGCTAAGAAAATGTACATAAGAGCAGAGGAGCTGTTAATTTGTAACCTCACCACAACAGTCAAGTGTTTTGTGTAGACTTTAGTCATACTGCTGGGAGTTACCAATGTTTTAATCAATATGCTGTGCAAGATAGCAACAAAACAAACAAATGTATTAACACTTACTTTTGTTTTTGTCATTTTAGGAATTAAAGGGTGGAAAGACTTTTGCAAAGGTAATGCTTCTCCTCTAAAGTCTGTAGATTTGTTGTGAACAAAGCAGCTTAAGTACAAAAGATCAGTTGAAACAGTCTTATCAACAAAATGTAGATAACAGTCCTTCAACTGTCCTTAGAGGACTTTATAGTTGGGTGAGTCTAATGACTAAGGATGTTTTTGTTTGTAGTTTCCGGCTTTGGTTACTGATTGAAAAATCTGTAAATCAAGGCCCACGCCATGTTAACCAGTAACTTTAATGGTGAGCAAAAAAACTAGGCCATTTCATTATAGAAGGTCCCATCACATACATGTGCATTGCTTCCTATAACCTGACGTGGACCGTGTCTTTTAACAACACATTCTTAATGCACAAATAAATTTTAATTATGGTTTGAAGGTTGAGAGCACTTAATTGAAGAAACACGCACAAATTAGTGCTCAGTACTATCTATATTTAAGCTGTTTAAACTGGCTGCTTATTAATTCATTTATTAATTAATGACTTTTAACCTTGTGCAGCTGGGCTTTGCTGACTTGAACCTGTCAGAGTTTGCTGGGTCTGGCAGCACTGTACGACGGTGTCTCCTCGAGGGATATGACACAAAGAACACCAGACAGGACAACTCAATTCTCAAGGTATGTTCATGTAGTGCAGCTCAACAAAACTTCTGTAAACAGTGTGGTAAATGTCCTCAGGAGTGTCTAATGCACTGGCAATGTGTTGGCACAGTTAAATAATTCACTCCTAACTGTCTTCACAATTTAAGAGACGTAGCTCGATCTGAATACAGAGATAAAAATGTTTGCATTACCGAGATTAATATGCCACCTAGTCTTGCAAAGACTCGTTGCCCCGAAGCAAAGTACCAGTTGTTGAGTTCTCTGTTTGAGAAAGTTTTACGTATGACAAGGATGGAAAAGTTGGAACGCCTAACGATGATTGAGACAAGACATGTCTGGGCCTGAGGTGTGTAACGAGCCTGAACCATGGGAATGTATTTAAAATATGCATGTTCTTCCTGGGGCATAGACTCTACAATTCTACATTTCTTTTAAAAATAGTATTCTAAATTGTAGTTAACAGCGACTGTGTGAAACCACACTACACAGGAAAATTGGGCCTCACCAACACAGTTGTCTGGCAACCTAACACTGACTGTCCTGTTGTTATTGTGTCTGTTTACAGGTTGTCATCACCACACAACTTATGTCTGGAGACCCCTGCTTTAAAACGTAAGAGCTCTTCTTGACATCATTCATCTGTTCCTTTCAAGAAAATATCATTTCACACTCAAACGATGGGACTGTTAAACTGTTATGTTCAACTCTGTTCAACTGCAAAACTTTAAAGTTGTGGTTACCAACAAAAAAAGTACAAAGGTCTGCACTGAACCACAGAGGAAACCGTCTTCATCACATCCTGTCTGTTACTAAACAGAAAGCAGTCGCTCATTTGCTGTCAGCAGCAGCCACAGAGTTTAAAATGATGAAGAATTAGTCTGTAGATGAGAGCTTAGAACTTTTATCTAAGAATCTAATCTAACACCTCACCCAGACTATGATCTGTCCAACGTCAGCAGTGAGCAACAGCTGATATGAGATCAGTTCAGCCCAGAGGACAAATTTTCAGGAAAATCCAGAACTGTATGCAGAGGTGTTTGTCACAAAGGATGTGATGTAACGTCACACTGCTGGCAAAGCCTGTTCCATGTGCAAACACTAAGCTTTCTTCAACCAACAAGCGCCTTTATATTCGTTCCTGCTCCAACTCCGCTTAGTGTATAATAACACACAGGCGGCTGCCTTGGAGATTTCTAAGACTTAGTCATTCGTCCCACGCAGTGTTACTCATTGTGTGTAGAGTAATTACAGCAGTACACAGAGGAAAGATGACGTTCCATTTTTTTTGGCTCTCCTTATTTAATTCTGTGTCTGCATCTGTGTCCTCATCACTGAGTTAAACATACCACCTCAGCAGAGGAGTTTCCTGTGGTAACGTCTGTTGCACGAGGACTTACCAAACCTAATTTACATTCTAAATAGACAGATTGCTTATCTACTTATAATATTCTAACCAATTTGAGTAAAGAGACAACTGACTTTGTTGTTTGACCCTGAAACTAACTAACTCTAAAATTGCCATTGTTAATCATAAATTCCACCTGTGCTTTTTCTGCAGTAATAAGCTAAAACGTCGAAAAGGGTGCTGCTCATTGGTCAATTTAGTCTGTTTATTAATCTTCTGAAGCAGTAAGCAATATGGCAATTGCAGGTATTGCATAAAGCAATATTTTGTGCCATCTATATCTTTACACATGATCTATGTACTCTCTATAGTAGTTTGTATGAGTAACTCTTGGCAAACATTGAAAATCCATTACATTTTTGGGCACTGAACTATCAAAGATAACATTTTTTTTTAAACATACTATCAAGCTTAAACATCAAACATAGCAACTTTAAATAAACCACTAACACATGACATGTTGTCAAAGTTCCTGTATGAGTATTGTATGTGAGTGTAACATCTTTTTTTTTAAATTAAAAACTGACAATTATAGAGTACGCTGCATATTATACTCACTGTTGATAAAGCAGTTCAAAGTATACTTAAGACATCATCCTGCCTCCAAATAACTTGGCTTGTCCCTGTGTTCTCTTTAGTCCCCCATCTACAGCCATGACTCTGGGAATCCCACAAACTGAAGCAGAGTGTCTCCATGAGGACAGGAAAGGAGGGGACATCTACATAACCCATTCACTCACTCGTATGTATATACACTCTGGCTTTAAAGAGTGCACTGTTCTTTACAGTATATAGTTTTTGGCAAAAGTATAGATTTTGTAGGAGAGAGTTGTAGAAGGCAGTATTTGTGATGAGCTTCTGTTATTATTCAGAAGCCAACATTAAAATTTTTAAAGTCCTGGCGAGTTTTTCTGTGGCGGTATAAGCTTTCTCTTTGTGAATTGTTAAAAAAAAAACTTGTGATGAAGCCCATGATTTGCACATTTAATCTTTGTGTGTCTTCTTTTAGAGCATCCAGGAAAGTCAGTATCAGTCCCAGAGGAGCTGATAGCGTACGGTCACTCCAGAACATCCAGCTATGCAAGTCAGCTGTCAAAAATTTCAGGTACAAGCACAGCAACACATATTTATATCCTTCAAACAAAGGCAACAATTTTACCACACTCATTATACAAAACATAAGCACATCCTCTAACATTGTGGGGTTTTCCTTTTCCTGTTTTGTAGGTTACAGCTCGAATCACTCCAGTTTAACAGATCTGAGCCATCGGCGGAGCGGGTCAGGAGGTTCTGCTTCTACAGGCATCGGCAGCATCCTTGAACCCAGCGATCAGCATGGTGAGAGAGGAGAGAAGGAGTTTAGGAGCACTCCCCCAGTCTCTGCAATCTGCCATCATGCATCTGAAAACCCCTCCACCCCCACCAAGGTTCTAAGGTAATACCTGGTTCTGTTTTCTGACTGAAGTGTAAAATATCCACAGTACACTGAAACTCACGGGCAAGCTGTAGGAATCATAGCATGTTGTACCTTCACACAAACCACAATGGGAAATTGGATTATCAAGTTGCACAGTATTTGGAAACACAGTTGCCATCATATATACAATACAAATAAGGAAACTTTGTATTTGTTGTTTGTTTATTGCCTAAGTAAGCTACACTTTATAACATTGCAATAAAGTAATATCAGGCTTTTTTTCCTTTCTTCTTACCTTTCATTCTTACATATTTTCTTTTTTAAGCTTTGTTTTTTATTCATATTTAAGTATACAAACCCAGGAGTCAGACTAATGTTTCCGAGGTCTGTTAATTATATTGTATCATGTCATGTTTTGTCCATTGTTTCTTATAGGGGACATATTTGTAATATTTAAGCCTGTTTCTTTTTCTTCCTTAGACACCCAGTAAAGCAGAACTCAGTGGAAAATCAGCTGAAAAGAGTTGATGCCACCAGGGTGGATGCAGATGATATAATAGAGAAAATCCTGCAGAGCCAGGATTTCAGCCATGGCTTCTTGGACTCCAGTGCAGAGGGTGTGTACACCTAATCCTGATGTGGAAAGTTGCCTACCATCTTGCTGATGAGATCAAATTACTTCAGGGTGTTGCAATGCAACAATGCAATGTCTCCAAGAACTTGATTCAAAGTATGCAATATCCCCAAAGAAAAAAGTTTGCCAAAGATGACTTCATTATAATTAGGTGTTCATGGTATCAAATAAATATAATACTTTAACAGACGTCTAAACTGTATTTCGTTGCGGATTACAGAGCTTAGTTTGTCAGTTCTATGAATACCACAAGGGCAGTTTAACCTTATAGATAGATAGCTGGACATGTAGAGGACAGACATTTATTGTGTTAAGCAATGGTGACTCTCCCTGACGCGCACGCACTTTATAAACTACCTCCCTGAACGTTCTTCAAAATATTTAAAGTTTAAGACTGTGTGGTTTGTCGTCAGCTGTCTCACCATCTTCCCGCTAACATCCCCCAGTTAACAGTCATTTATTTTTGGAAGTCCTGCAAACTACAGAGTGTCAGCGAGGTGTTTTCAAACCCTAAGTGTGTGTCAGTTTTCTCATTTCTGTATTGTATGTGTGTGTGTTGTTGCAGAGGAGGGGCTCAGCTTGTTTGTGGGTCCTGGTGGGAGTACAGCCTTGGGAAGCCAGCACACAAGGTGGGTTTGATTATATAACTGTGTATTGTGGGTGCCACACACCAGACGTCTATAACAAATATGGGGATTTGCAGTGATGCTAAACGAAGAATCTGATCAGGAGAATTTGTGTTAATCACACACAGTATGTTTATTGTCTTCATAACATGTGCTGTATGTTAAAATGACTTACATTTTACAACATCGTGGTAGTTTTTGCACCTAAAACAATTCCATTCAACCAGATCGGATGACCGCCCTCATTTCCTGTCATCTATAACACATTGTGACATTCTCTTTCAGGGTCGCAACTGGAGCCTTTGAGCAGGTGGTGATCAAGCGCTAGGCTACGGGAAGCATGTGTCTGTCACAAAGGGTGCCGTATTACACTGATGCAAGGGCCACAAGTCTGAACAGTGGATGTGCCGTCGGAACTTGCTCCCATTTCACTCCAGGAGATTTAGTTTCTCTTATGCAATCCCCTCCCCGCCTGACTTACAGCTTCTTGTTGGCCTGGGCAGCCCTCTAGTGTTCAAGAAGTGGAGCTGAACGCCAAGTGACCGAAACACTTTGTCAGCGAAGACAACTGGTGTAATGACGTTTCTGTTGGTCTCCTTCAGCTGTGTGAAAATAGTAAGACATGGGATTCCCACTGTCTGCTCAGCCCTCTTTTGAGCTGCAAGGACTGAATCCTGTTTTTTGTGTTTTTTTTCAAAAGCAGATAAAAGTGTCTATCCACCCACTACGGTATGAATGTGATTTTGTTTCACTGTTAGTAACAAAAAGCCAAAAATATCTGTACTGTAAGAACCTTCTGTTGCTATGATTTGTAAGGAGCTGAACCTTATTACGAACACCTCCGTTCACCTGGTTGTGAAGGAGGAGGACTGCATTTAAAAGTTTGTACATTTTGCTCTGTCAGTATATCTATTGTGTGTATGAGTGCATGTGTGTATGCTGTTTGCAGATGAAAAAGTAATTAACTTATTTTTACCACAGATTTTGTAAACGTGCCAAAGTGTATAATAGCTGTACAATGTATATTTGCTGCCACTTAAGGAGTCGTGTCTATAGTACACTACGTTCCATGCATTGATATTTATTTGTATTCATGGCCAAATTTTTAAATAAAAAAAAACATCCACTTTGGACGACTATTCTTGCTGCACGATTGTTTTTTTTTGTTTTTTTTTACAAAGCGGTATTTAGGGTAAGCGTACCTATGGCTTGAATTAGAAGCTTTTGTTCATCAAACATCAAAAAGCTATAAGAGAACCCCAGATATTAAAATGACAACTAAATGGTGTATTTAAAGGTTTAGTATAGCTAAATCTATTTTATTGGGTTTTGTAGTTGAGAGTGTAAAGTTAAAAACTGCTATATGAGGAACCCTCAAAACCAGCTTTACAAGTCAGTGAGACTTTGGCCTCAGTGCTACATGCCACGACCAACACCAACACTAGTCCAGCTCACACTTTGTCTAATCCTGCTGCTCTCTCTGCCTGTGAGTTACTGAGAATGCTTTTATGTCACCTGTTGTGCTTCAGTACAACCTTCACTCAGCCAGAGCCAACATATATGTGCCTCTCAACATGCAATCACATACACTGAATTATAATACAGTGAAGTGATGGTTCAGGAAGAAAGTCAGAAGCATTAGAAACTCACTCATTCATGTCTGTGTCAGCTCCAGTGCAGTCAGCTGTTTTGTTCTGTGCTGTCAGTGAGACTCTGAGTGGACAGCAGCAGCTCAGCTACTTTTTTTCTTTTTTTTTTTGTAACTTTTGTTTTTATTATATTTTTATTTTAAATCCATCCATTATACGATCACCATCAATATACATCAAACAATCCATGAAAGTGATGGTATAACAAAGATAAACAACAACATGTAACATAAGTCAGTGATATTCTTCTATCACTTACAAGTGCTTAAGCTTGTTTTGTATATCTCAACCATTTCTCCCAGCCTTTTACAAAGTCTTCTTCTTTCAGTTTCAGCTTAAAGGAAAGCTTCTCCATCTCAAGGATGTTTTCTATAATCGACAACCACTGTTTATGATTTGGTGCCTCAGCTTTTAGCCAGTTCTTAGTGATGGTTTTCTTTGCCGCCGCAATAAGAATCTTGACCAGGTATCGATCACCAACATGTACAGATCCTTCCAAATGTCCCAGGTATAACACAAGAAATGATCGGGGAACAACATAACCCAGTACTTTGCACAGAAACTGAATGTATACGACCCCAGAAAGATTGGATTTTCATACAATTCCAAAAGACGTGTGTGTGGTTTGTATTCATGTTATCACACAGTCTCCAACAGGGTTGTTGTATTTTCTTATGTTTACTTGTGATTTTAGGTGTTATAAAAAAAACAAATCTGGTTCTTCCATGTGAATTCTCGCCAACTATGTGATTGTGTTGTGGTTTGAGTCATTTTCCACATATCCAACCACATCTGTTCTGAGATCTCCACATTCACTCTTTTTGCTTTAACATACTGTGTTGATTCATTTATAGATTCCATTAAACAACAATATAACAATGACACAGGTCGTTTTATATTGTTATTATAGCTCAGCTACTTTTAAGGCTACACACTCTGGAACAGTGTGTCTAGCACAGGGCTGAAACCTGGGTTATACAGTCATGCTGAAATAAACCCACTGTTCAGTATTTTGAACTGAAAACTGAAAGACACGTTTTGAGGAAACTGTCATACTTTGTTGAAAAAAAAAATGGCACAACATATGGGACCTTTAAAGTCCTGGTAAAGGCACAGCAAAACCATCCATGTATCAATGACAATGTGGTCAATACGTTTTTGAAAAAAACATTTCAAAGTATTGAGTAATTTAAATGAAGAGCCAGAGAGAAAATCCTGCAGATTTTTAAGGCATCATTATTCTAATGTGTAGTGATTATACCTAACATGTATAAAAGTTTCAAATGTATGTGTTTGCGCAGTAATTTATTTATTTTATTTTTTATTTTTTGAATCACTGGCGTGTGTCCATGCTTTTATTTTTAAAAGAGACCCTCGCCGTGTTGACGTCCCGTCAGTCCCGGCAGCGCTCCGTTCACACTGCACCACTACAGTTCCGGTTCCACCTCGCAACAGCACTTCAGCTACAACGACGGCGGGAAGTTATTATCATCAATTTAACCAAAATTCAGCAATAACTAAACGGACGAAATTGTTAACGGTCGACAGTTCACTATCCATTATTGATGGCTCTGTAGTCGGAAATACGCTATCGGTAACCTGAGCTTAGCGGCGTGGGATTGAGCTAACATGGCTAACGTCGGAAACCAACTACCAACACAGGCCGTTAGCAAGCCTGCCGCAGGAAAACATGGAAATGTACTGCCCCTGTGGGGCAACGAAAAGACTATGAACCTCAACCCAATGATTCTTACCAATGTGCTGTCCTCGCCGTATTTCAAAGTTCAGCTTTATGAACTAAAGACCTACCACGAAGTTGTGGACGAAATCTATTTCAAGGTAACGTTAGCAAATGCTAACCCGCATGCTAGTTAGATAACCACGTCCAGTCAAGCTAGCGTTATTGTGGTGGTAATGTGCAGCAGTCGTCAGGTATCGAGCTGAACTGGCTTCATGTGGCGCCTGATTTAACTTAACTTATAGTTTAAGACTCGGGAAGATATTCGCTTATTTCGTGTAGCCCTGGCATCAAATATTTAGATCACTGTGTGCTTACCAGTAACTTCAAGGCAGCGTTAATTACACTAAATAGTGCCTGAGCTCGGTTGGATCGGTTCGGTCCCATCAGCGGGCTTCTCTTGTACATTAGACAGTACCTTAATGTGAGGTTTATTCAGACTTTGTTTTCTACCATTCTGCGTTAGTTTTTTCCAAATGTGCTGCTCTGGCATTCATTTCAGTTCGGTTTGATTTATATAGCCCCGATTTACAACACATGCCATCTCAACGTAGCACTCCGCGTAGTAAAATTAGAGAAACCCAATTAATCCAATGATTCCTTTGGATTTCCATTGAGCGCGCTCCTGACAACAGCAGCATTAGGACACAACTTCTGACTTAGTGGGAAAGTATTAAGACACTTAAGTCATAGAACTGATACTAATGATTATTGTCGTTATTGATCAATCTGTTGATTAATTTCTTAATTAATTGTTTGGTCAAAAACTGTTACAAAAAAACGTAAATCAGTATTTTCCAAACCCCAAGATGATGCCTTTAGGTGTGTTATTTTGTCTGTAATTCACTTTAATGTCTTGAAATGAAACATTCAGAATAGTTGACAATTAATTTTAGTTGATGACTAATTGAATAATCGTTGCACGTCCAGTTAGTTCAGCTAAAAAGATGCCCGTTAGGTTGTGTTATGAATGAATGAGTCTCGGCATTTCTCACGAAGCATCAGGATGATCTTTCTGTTTGTGGTGTGTATAGGGGCAACTCCAAGTGGGTCTTGCAAACAGGTGTGTGACTTGAGTTTTAAGTTGTTCTCTGTGACCACAGGTGACTCACGTTGAGCCCTGGGAAAAAGGAAGCAGAAAGACAGCCGGCCAGACTGGAATGTGCGGAGGGGTAAGTGAGAAGTACGTGCTTTTTATATTCCCCATCTCTTCCCCCCTCAGTGTTTTCCTAACCAGTGTGAAAGTTGTTTCAAAGCAGTCTGTTGACATCATAATGTGATTTACAAGTGAGGCCAATTTACCGGTGCTTAGTTAAATGATGCTCCAGTTACTGTGCTTAAGTCAGGTAGTCGGTCGTTATGAAAGGTGTAAATACTGTGCAGCGATGTGCTTTATGAATATGTGTTCTCCATCCTCACTAGGTGCGTGGAGTTGGGACTGGTGGGATTGTATCTACTGCTTTCTGTCTACTATACAAACTGTTTACTCTCAAGCTGACTCGCAAACAGCTGATGGGTCTGATCACTCACACAGACTCTCCATACATCAGAGCACTTGGCTTCATGTACATAAGGTATGGACCTTCGACAGATTTGATCACTGTAGAGCTTTTAATTAAACGTGTCCCTGAAGTTTTTATTCTATTTTACCTGTTTGTTATGTTTTTATCCTTTTAAGTCTTTAATGTAGCACTTAGAGATTTTGTTGAAATGAAAAGTGCATTACAGACAAAATGTATTATTATAAATATTATGTGTAGAGGTTTTCTGTTTAAGGCAACATGTAAAATATGTTTTTAATGTATCAGCTAGATGAATAAAGAGATTATAAGAATGTTTTAGCTCATGGAAAGTTTTGTTTAAGCCGTTGCCTATGTTAGCATCACATGTTTGAAGGACAATTACGAAACAAATCGACAACATAGAGCAAATATCTGTGTAACATCTGCTCTCTGTTTTGTTGTGCTGCAGATACACTCAGCCCCCCACAGACTTGATAGAATGGTACGATGGCTTCCTGGATGATGAGGAGGTATGTCAACTCGGGTAATAATTTGATGTTTCTTTCTCTCCATGAAATGCTCAGTCAAACCACACACATTCAGAGCCATTCGTTAACCCCCCCTTGTGATGCTCATAGCTGATTTTTCACCTTTGCCTTCATTTGGCTTAATTGTCCCCAGTTTTTGTCCTCTAAACCTGAGTAGCTAGGTTACTTGCTCACTGCTCTGCTGCTGATTTGTATCAGGGTAAGTACCATGTATGATGCTGAGAATCTTTTAGTCATTGTAAATATTAAGGCATGCCCTCTGTTATGTTTTATTTTTTTTTATTTTTTGACAAGCTTTTGTCAGGACTTGTTGCACAAAACTAAATTTGGGATAGATGGCATTTGGAACATTCACATGTATTACACACACACACACACACACACACACACACAAATGTATAACACTTCAGATCTTGCATAAATCTCTTGTGATTTTCTCCTTTTTTTTTCATGTTGAAGTAAAACCTAATTTGATCCCACGCTGTGCAACCAGGCCTCCTTTGATGTTCTGTTGCATTATATTTGAATTGATCATTCTGAAATCCTACCCAACTGGTTAATTCCCCTGTTTTTTTCTTTAGATGCCCATTGTGCAGCAGGTGAATTGGATATTGTATCTCAGCACTGTTGGTTTGCGTGAGTGCAAAGCGGCTGTTCTCTACCATATAAAGTTGATAACTATTCAACTGGTGTGCACTTACCTACCTGCTCTGATCTGTGCTTACACTGTGGACATTTATTTTTTAAAAAGAGTTCATTCTGCTTTTGGGAGACTGTCCCTTTAGCACGATGAGGATGTGCCTCAGTGTTCTGCTCTCCCTTCCCTTCATCTCTACTCTAAATGCAACCACTTTTTCAAGATGCCGTTTTAAACAGATGATGGGAAGGAAGGGTGTCGTCTCTTGAGATGTATCAACTTTTCCTTGATTATAAAAGCTCACTCTGTAAATACAGATCCAAGGAACTGCCAGACAGGTTAGATGAGGCAAACCTTTTGTGATATTTATAGTTCTGCTGTTTCCTCTATTAACAATTAGCAGTTGTAAAGCCAGACACATTTGATTGATATGAGAGATTAAGCTAGATGAACAGAGGTGAAGGTTCAGTACTTGGTCATCACAAATTGCTTTTTGATGTAAGGCAAGATTGAAAAAGCAATTACATTTACTTGCGTCCTAACCATGTGTGCTAATTGAGGTTTTCTGTTTGTGTTTTTTTTTTTTTTCTCCACCGTTTGGTTGTAGGAGCTTGACGTAAAAGCAGGAGGTGGCTGCGTGATGACGGTTGGAGAAATGCTGCGCTCCTTCCTGACCAAACTCGAGTGGTTCTCCACTCTGTTCCCCCGTATCCCAGTGCCTGTGCAAAAGATTATTGACCAGCAAATAAAGGCGAGGCCGCGTAAGGTCGCGCAAAAGGAGCCGCAGGAAGAGGAGGAGGCCACGTTCACAGAGTCAGGGAGGCAAGGAGAACGGCGCCGCTCCAGGTAACGCAGCAGATGATTCAAGCCATTTGGTGTCGACTTGTTTTTCGGCTTCATGGCTTTCTTTTTTTTAACCAATTAGAATAAAGAAGCTTTGAATCTGTGGTTATCGCTGTTAGTATGTTAGTTGACTCGTCACACACTGGTCATATAGCCACTCAGGTTGTTTTGCCTGATTACACCGGAGACATGGATGTGCACATGAGCGCACTGGAGAATGCCGCTGCTCAGTTTCTTAATGGTCTGTTGAGGATGGGGAATGTAACGCCTTCTGTGCTACACTTGAAATATGTCTATTGTCGTATTTGATCGCGGCGATTCATCTTGTGTCAAGTTGTGTGTGATCCAGCTGTTTTATCATTTTCAAGCTCAGGTGGATACATATTCCAGATGTTCATAATTCAGTTCTTCCTAGTCAGAATGAAAGAGTAGTTATTATTCTTGTAGATGTCACTGTTCCTGGGATACGTGACACCGGTTTTGTCCTTCATGTGCGTTGAACTTTCAGATATCCACAACTGCTTGTACAGTTGATATCAAGAATTCTTAATCAGAAAAACTCCCACTTCAGATGTCCTCAGTTTGTAGTCATACTTTTAATTTCAGATATCTAAAATTAAAAAAACATACCCTACAGTCACTGCAACGAGAGAAAATGTCACTTCATATGTCTAAAATGTCAAAAGGGACATTGTAAAAATGTTGCCGTGGATATCTGTTCTGTCGATTTTGAATTGAGTCTCAAGTACCGATGCCACATGTGTTGGCAGTTGTGCACGTTTGCTTTTGTTTATTAGCTCTAAGCTAATAGTATCGTTTTTACCAGGACACCCAGACGGACACCGAGCCCCCGAAGGTCGCCCAAAAGGTCCAGGAGCAGGAGCCACCATCGCGAGAGAGACCGCCACGGCCCCAGCTTTGACCGAGAGCTAGAGAGAGAGCGCGACCGCCAGAGGAAGGAGAGGGAGGGCAGGGACCGAGACAGGGACAGGGGGGACAGAGGGGACAGGGAAAGACGGCGGTCCCGTAGCGCAGACAGAAACCAGGAGCGGCGAGAACGCAGAAGAAGTCGCAGCGGCAGCCGAGGGGGAAGGAGCGAACGCAGGGAGAAAGAACGAGAAGGGGGGGACGACAGGAGCAGGAGGAAGGACAGGGATCACCATAAAGATAGAGGCACTGAGAGGGAGAGGTCCAGGGATAAGAAGAACAGGGGAGAGACTGACGACCGGAGGCATAAAGAGGACAGGGAAAGGCACAGGGAAGAGAGGAAGGCCAAACGGTCGAGCCGGAGTCGAAGCAGAGACAGGAGGCACAAAACCGGGGGAGAGGAGAAGAGCAGGAAAAGAGATCGAAGCCACAGCAGAGAGAGGGATCGAGAGCGAGACGGAGAGCAGCGTTCTCACAAACGTAGTGGTAGCAAAGAGAGGAGCCACCATCAGCGAGAGTCCAGCAACGACCACAGTAAACACAGCGAACGCAGAAGGAGTCACAGCACTGAGTAAACGTCACCTCGCAGCAATATTACTTCTTCTACTCCTGTGTTTTTCTTCCTGTTTTCTACCCAGTTGTCTGGTCTGTCCCTTGTGCTAAAGAGAAGGAATGTTAGCACGTCGGACCTCTGGAGTTGTTGTCTTTTGGCCAATGTAATGTTGCTTTACGTTTATGTTTTCCTGCTATTTCACTCCCTGTTAGACCATTGTTAGTCTCCACTTGAAATCTGAAAAGTGGCAAAAATGGCATTTTAATTTTCTATGGTTCGTGTTTTTGCCCCTGGAAGATATGGGTTTGTACATAATGTTTGGAGGCTGACTACACACGACGAATGGGTGGAGTTTCATTTCCTGCTGGGCTGGGCGCAGTCGCTGCGAAAAGGTTCAGCACCATGCTGTCGTCGTGTACTTTAAAGGAATGGCTGTTGTCATTTTCTGGCTGTACGAAAGTCAATACACACTTTTTAAATATAAAATACAAAAAAATGGACTCATGTTGCAGCGCGTATGTGAACGGTTCAGATTTCAGAAATCGGTTCAGCCAGCACCAAACAACTCCTCCCACGATCGTGTGTGGACAGCCTGAGATCGTTTTATTCCCCTAAAGGGCAGTCTGCAAAGGGTGATTTTTTACCGCACACACTTGAGTCCTGCTTGTGTTGTGTTTGGGTTATTGCTCTGTTGCATTTTGTTTTCTAATAAAACACTTTTACAAATGACATATAGTTCTGTTTTTAAAGAAAACTGCAAATATAGCAGAAGCACAGGTTGGAAAAAAAGCAACTACATCACAGTTAATATGAAATAAGAGGGTTTAATGCAAATATGGTAATTTTAATCGAATTTGGTCTGAAAATATTTTACATCTTAAATATACATTTAGAAAGGGCAGAAAGTAAATACGCTGGACATGTTCGAACACTTCCTGATATATTACCTTTAAGAGACCTAATGTATAATTTACAAAAATGAGTACAAAAAAAACAGCAGGAACAAAGCCCCCAAAAATAACATGCACAACCTTGGTTTTTATTTTCAAGGCATCTACCTATACCTTGTATTAGCAGGGATGCAGCGTTTCATTACACAACTAACATGCACTAAAATCAAACTGCAGCTTCTCACAATAATTCCCATGTTCTAGCAGATCTAAACAGTTTGTCATTCAACAGTGCTACCGTTTAAGAGTAAATCCTTCACATTTTAATCGGGAGGCGTGGAGGCCTCTAGCTTTGTTTTCACATTTATCGTGAAAGCCCTCGTCCCGTTTGCACACACACGGGCTCCGACTCCGGTCCGTCAGCGGCCGACACGGAGAAACAGTAGGTCAAGTTTGGGCTCAGATCGGTGAGAATGATGCTCTCTCCGTAAACTGTGAATTCCTCTTTGCCGGAGCCGTCCTGCTTTCGCGCTATCAGGCTGTAAAAGGGAGCAGCTTCCACTTCAGACCACTTGATGAAAACAACAGTTGAGGATGGTTGTGTGATGTTCAGCAACGGGGCTGATGGGGAAGAAACAAGCCAAAGTTCAGCATTAGTGCCTGGATGACTAGTTTTTTGAATACATTTACAGTTGTGGAAAAAATATTGGATCACTCATGTTTTCTTCAATTTCTTGTTCATTTTAATGCCTGGTACAACTAAAGGTACGTTTGATTGGACAAATAGATGAAAGCTAAAATAGCTCATAAGAGTTTAATTTATGATATACATCAAGCCATTTTCCATGGTTTTCTTGATCCATCCATTATCTATACACCGCTTAATCCTCACTAGGGTCACGGGGGGGATGGAGCCTATCCCAGCTGACTTGGGACACCCTGGACAGGTCACCAGTCTATCACAGGGCTACACTTAGAGACAGACAACCAAGCACACTCACATTCACACCTACGGACAATTTAGAATCACCAATTAACCTCAACATGTTTTTGGACGCTGCAAGGTGGCGCAGTTGGTAGCACTGTTGCCTCGCAGCAAGAAGGTTGCCGGTTTGCGTCCCGGTGGGGAATCTTTCCGGAATCTTTCTGCATGCAGTTTGCATGTTCTCCCTGTGCAGCGTGGGTTCTCTCCGGGTTCTCCGGCTTCCTCCCACACAGTCCAAAAACATGTTGAGGTGTGAATGTGAGTGTGCTTGCTTGTCTGTCTCTAAGTGTGGCCCTGCGATGGACTGGCGACCTGTCCAGGGTGTCCCCTGCCTTCACCCTAAGTCGGCTGGGAAAGGCTCCAGCACCCACGCGACCCTCGTGAGGATTAAGCGATATATAGATAATGGATGGATGGATGTTTTTGGACTGTGGGAGGAAGCCGGAGAACCCGGAGAGAACATGTAAACTCCATGCAGAAAGATTCCAGTGCCCCCACCGGGACGCAAACTGGCAACCTTCTTGCTGTGAGGCAACAGTGCTAACCAACAGCACCACCTTGCAGCCTTGTTTTCTTGATAATAACCAAAATCACTTAAGTTCTTCCATCAATAGCTATGGCACTGTACTGCCAAGATCTTCAGTTTTTTCGCCACCTGTCTCTCACTCATGCCAGTTTCCAGCAAGATGGCTGCCTTTGTGGCTTCACATTCTTTTGTTTTAGGCATTATGTGAGAGTTGACAACTTCTGAGTTGTGCTACGGCTTGAACGCAAGCAGGAAACTGCTCTAGGCCTTTGCATGTGCAGTGAATGAAATGGCCTCTTATATACCCTACAGGGAATAAGCTTAAGCATGTCAAATAGGACAGAAAGTATTATGTAATCAGCTGCCTTTTTTGTCGTGTTCATTGTTTTCTTCAGGTAATATACCTTTAGTGGTAACATGCATTAAAATGACCAAGAAACTGAAGAAAGCAAGGGAGGTCTAATCATGTTTTCCATGACTGTAGATATATGGAAGGTAGTATTTCATTTGCTGATACTTAAAAACTGGTTGGAAATGATGAATGCTGAAAAACATAAATAGTTCAGAATTACAATATTTTTANTGATGTTCAGCAACGGGGCTGATGGGGAAGAAACAAGCCAAAGTTCAGCATTAGTGCCTGGATGACTAGTTTTTTGAATACATTTACAGTTGTGGAAAAAATATTGGATCACTCTTGTTTTCTTCAATTTCTTGTTCATTTTAAAGCCTGGTACAACTAAAGGTACATTTGATTGGACAAATAGATGAAAGCTAAAATAGCTCATAAGAGTTTAATTTATGAGATATATCGAGCCTTTTTCCATGGTTTTCTTGATCCATCCATCATCTATACACCGCTTAATCCTCACTGGGGTCATGGGGGGGATGGAGCCTATCCCAGCTGACTTGGGACACCCTGTACAGGTCACCAGTCTATCACAGGGCTACACTTAGGGACAGACAACCAAGCACACTCACATTCACACCTACGGACAATTTAGAATCACCAATTAACCTCAACATGTTTTTGGACTATGGGAGGAAGTTGGAGAACCCAGAGAGAACATGTAAACTCCACGCAGAAAGATTCCAGTGCCCCCACTGGGACGCAAACTGCCAATCTTCTTGCTGTGAGGCAACAGTGCTACCAACAGCGCCACCTTGCAGCCCGGTTTTCTTGATAGTAACCAAAATCACTGAAGTTCTTACATCAATAGCTAGGGCACTGTACTGCCAAGATCTTCAGTTTTTTCGCTACCTGTCTCTCACTCATGCCAGTTTCCAGCAAGATGGCTGCCTTTGTGGCTTCACATTCTTTTGTTTCAGGCCTTATGTGAGAGCTGACAACTTCTGAGTTGTGCTACGGCTTGAATGCAAGCAGGAAACCACTCTAGGCCTTTGCATGTGCAGTGAATGAAATGGCCTCTTATATACCCTACAGGGAATACAATGAAGCTTAAGCATGTCAAATAGGACAGAAAGTAATCAGCTGCCTTTTTTGTCGTGTTCATTGTTTTCTTCAGGTAATATACCTTTAGTGGTAACAGGCATTAAAATGACCAAGAAACTGAAGAAAGCAAGGGGGGTCTAATAATTTTTTCCATGACTGTAGATGTATGGAAGGTAGTATTTCATTTGCTGATACTTAAAAACTGGTTGGAAATGATGAATGCTGAAAAACATAAATAGTTCAGAATTACAATATTTTTACCGTAACAAATACAAACTCACCATTCATTTGTAGATCTCTCCTCCTGCGTCCGTGTGTCGCCACTAAAGAGCAAAAAGGTTAAATGTTTACAACCATTTCAGATAAAAACACAGATTGCTCCTCACCCCACAATCGCACAGCTCTTACCGGTCGTGACTCTTGTTTCTTCACTTTCTCCGGCTGCGTTGCTGGCTGTGATCACCAGATCGTTGGAAGCGATGTTGGACAGAGAGCAGGAGAGCCCCGCCACGCTGCACAGCTGGGTCCTTGGTGTGACGCTGTTGTCGTACACGGTGTACATGGTGGCAAACACCGAGGCGCTCCATGAGACTGTGGTCAAGGAGCTGCTGTTGCTGTACACCACTCCTGCTGGTGGACAAGGAGCTGAGAAAGGAGAGATTGAAGTTAATGGTTTATTTTCCTTTAAATAGACACTCTACTAAACTGAAAGTACCAATACTGCAATGTAAGAAGTCCGAAGCACATAAGTAGCAACAGCAAAATGTAGTCAAATTATTAAAAGTATTAGTTTGGTCCCTCTGACTGATACATTAATATATATGACTTCATTAGATTATCAGCCGTGAAGCATCAGCATGTTGTAGCTGCTGCAGGTGGAGCTGCTTTGAACTACTTTATGTACAGTTAAGAGGGTTCATGTAAGTAGTTCTCATACAAAAATCAGTTTTTAGTTGTTGGTCTTCTTTAATCTTTGTTTGTTTGCTGCAATATTATTGTAACATTTATTGAAAAATCACGATCTGGCGGCGCTGTTAACAACTCACAGGCTTCTGAAATGTGAGTCAGAATTCTAAAAGTTTGGAAACCACTGATTTTAGATTTAACAATGTGCTTAAAGAGTGAAGTAAAAAGTCCCATATTTCCCTCTGGAATGAAAGTAGAAGAAAATGGAAATAGTAAAGTTCAAGCACCTTAAATTGTACTTGAGTAAAGTACTTGATAAATATACTTTTCTACTATTTCCTACAGTCCGGCTCTACTTTGCTACAATAACACCAGATTAGCATTAATATGAGCTACGATGTTTCCTTTATTTTTATTCCTGTTGACGTCTGTGTATAAGAAGTGAAAATGGCAGCTGTAAAAATGGTCTGCAGCGAGCTAAGTGCAGCCTTATTTACTTTTAATCAATAAATACTATGCTAAGTTAAAGGCATTTATATTCAGCCTGGTGTTTAATAGGATGTGTCTGAAGAATTACTCGAGTACAGTGTGTGGTCTACCTGTTGTTCCACTGAGAGGAACTGATTTGCTGCTGGTGCCTGCACTGTTCCTGCTCTGCACTGTGGCGTCATAGGATGAACCACAGGGGAGAGGAATCTCAAAGTTTGTCCTGCTTGTCCAGTAGGAGGAGATCTCAAAGAGCGCCTGGCTGTCTCCCAGCAGACTCCCCGTTAAAGCCAGCAGGTAGTCAGTGTTTCCACAGCTGACTGCTGTCCAGCTGAACTGCATCACCTGGATCTCCATCTGCATCGGCAGCAGCTGCACCTCGATGGCATCTGGAGGGCAGGGAGCTGATGGAGCGAGAGGAGAACGCTGATTTATTAAGGTGTTAATATTACAAAGTTATTGAGAGTCTGATGAGTCGTGCTGCTCTTGTACCTGCTCCTCCCTGCAGAGGGTCACTGGAGGAGCTGTTGCATGTTCCGTCTGAGGCCTGCACAGAGAAGTTGTAAACAGTGCCACAGTCCAGACTGTTGATAGTACAGGAGGGGTTTGTGCTGTGACAGTACAGCATGTCTCCATTTCCAGCCTGGGCACAGCCATAATAGTCTACAGCATTATCACTGGGCGTCCACGTCAGCGTCGCAGACTGATTGGTACAGTGGAAAGTAAGTGAGAGTCCACTTGGCTGGCAGGGACCTTGAGAGAAGGACAATTGAGTTAGTTTTAACATTGATTACATTTTTCAGTCACTTGCACTGATGTCCTGTGTGTCTGAAAACCCAAACCTGTGTTCACTGTTGTGTTTTGACTGGCTTTGCTGGAGCAGTTTTCGTGGCTAGCGGTCACAGATACTGTGTACTGCTGGTCACACTGGAGCTCTGACATGCTGCAGTTACTGGAGGAGGTGTTGCACGTGCGCACATGCCCGTCTGTAGCCACAGTCACCACGTGGTATGTTTCAGCTACCGGAGAGGGAGTCCAGGACACCAGCGCCCTGCGGTCCTCACAGGAGGAGTTCACCATCACGTCTCTGGGTGGACAAGGCTCTGTGAATAAAGACAAGAGTCAAGTCAGAACTAGTGGGCTTATCTTGAAGTCTGGATAACAGATTTTCTAATTAGACCAGAATTTTAAAAGAGCTTTTTACCATCTAGTGTTTTATAATCCAGGGTTAGGGACCCCTCCAGTGGGTCATAACATAAATGTAAGTTTCTCAACTTTCCTCCAGGCTGATCAGGTCGCCTGGATGACACCATATGAAGATAAAACAACTCTAAATACCCTCTGACCTCAGGTTCTACCCCCTGTGTCATCAGATGAATGAAACTACCATGAATGATGGTTCATGATCTTTATGACTGATGAAAATCAAAAAAGATTTAAAAATATCTGTCATAAGTTAAAACAGTTTTGGCGATTTTACACGACCGAGTTCTGTATTTTTTTTCTTGTGCTCTTTACTGTAAATCAAATCACATCAGACAATCTTACTGAAACAGATGAGTATTAAACCTATTTATACATAAGATGTGTTTTTGTAAATAGAGCTGTTTTTATGTGACAGAGAATCCTAAAGATTTTTTTAAATGAATAGTTTCACACAGGGCCAAGGAAAAACTCCTGCACATAAACTCCCCCAACGTGTTATTTTTACACTTTAATATTTTACTCGGTGAGATGTGCAGCCTCTCGCAGGTGCATTTTGTTGCCTTTGGACAGAACCAGACTGGCTGTTCTGCCTCAACAACAACACATTTATTTATTCATAATTTAGTTACTGTGCAGCAAACAAACTTCCAGAGCAAACCAGACCTGTTCTGACTCTGACCACCTTTAAATCCAGGTTAAAAATTGTTGTACATGTTGTGTTTGTATATTTCTGCCTGTTATTAAATGTCTTAATACAATATGTAAAGCACTTTGGACATATTTCCCATTTGATCTACACTCCACTGTTCTGTGCAGATGCTGTGTAATTCCAGGGCGATCGAGAAACAGCAACACAATGTACCCATGCTGACTCGGTAGGGTGGACTTCTCATGCTGCTGCAGCGGTCCGATGAAGCGGCTACAATGATGGTGTAGTGGAGGTCACACTGTGCTCCGTGGAGGTAGCAGCTGGTCCCGGTGCTGTTGCAGCTCAGGTAGGTGTGGTCGCTGGCTTCTGCCGTGGCGATGTACAGCGTGCTCCCCTCGCTGCCCTCCATGAGCTCCCATATGACGAGGATGGTGGAGTTGTGACACTGAGTGAAGGCGGTGATGCCGGAGAGGGAGCAGGGTGCTGGGTAGGAGAGGCAGGAGTTTAACAGCTTAGCACTGCAGGGTGAAGAAATTCCTAAAACGACTGCCACGAGGACTTCAAATACCTGTCTGCAGCTCGATGGCGGCACTCGGCGGACTGTCACACCTGCTGTTTTTAGCAGTGACGCTGAAGTTATAAAGCACGCCGCAGGCCAGGTCCTCCACCTCACATACAGTGGCGTTGGACGTGGTGCAGTTGGCCGTATGTTCCTCTCCACCTGCAGCTGACACGAAGTAGCTGTCCACCCCAGGAGCAGCATCCCACGTGATCCAGGCGGAATTGGTCACGCAGTCGAGGCGGCCCGTGAGTCCCTGAGGCTGGCAGGGAGCTAGAAAGTAAACATCAAAGTTAAACCTGAGGCCGGATGGAAGCGTTTATGCATGGCTTTTGAAATGTTCCTACCTGACTGGATGCTCTGGGTCAGACTGTGTCTGCTGCGGCAGTCGCCTCTGACTGAGCTGACGTGAACTGTGAATTTATCTCCGCATGTGGCGTTGCTGATGGAACATGCAGTGTTTGTGGTGTTGCATAATTCGCTGGTTCCTCCGTTCTCCGCAGTTATTGAAACCAAGAAGTGGTCAGCATCTCCAACGGCATCCCAAGAAACTGTCATGTCATTGGACGAACAGCTGACCTGGGCGTTCACGTTCTGTGGCGGGCAGGGGCCTGAGAGTACAGAGACAACATGACGCCTCAGCTACCAGCTTCATATTGAGAATGCTTGGTCAGTTCCCCGTGTTGCATCGCTCACCTGAGTTGAACACCAGAGCCTGGCTGGGGATGCTGGAGCAGTCGTCGTCCATGGCTACGACCTGAACGGTGTAGCTGCTGCCACATGTGAGGTTTCTGAGGCTGCAGCTGAGGCCGGAGCTCTGACAGCTGTCGTTGCTATGACTACCTAGAGCTGTCACCGAGTACTGCACGGCTCCGCGGCTGGCAGACCAGGACACAGCGGCAGTGTTGTTGGCGCAGTCCATCACCACGAGGACGTTAGTGGGGACACATG
This sequence comes from Stegastes partitus, assembly GCF_000690725.1. Classification (NCBI taxonomy): domain Eukaryota; kingdom Metazoa; phylum Chordata; class Actinopteri; family Pomacentridae; genus Stegastes; species Stegastes partitus. The sequence continues at coordinate 425,717 of NW_007577995.1, forward strand.
GCACTGTGGAGAAAGTACAGACAGCATAGAGTGAGGAAGACATGACGCAATATTGCATTTATTCATTCCACTGTGTTTACCTAATGGTCTCTATCTATAACACACACACTGTAACACAGTATGGAGGATGAATTTGGTCAAAATTATTATACCCTGCAACTGCTATACTACACTATGATTTAAAATTGACAATATATCGTTGTAATTCTATTTCTAAATATTTGTTTAATTGCAGTGGTGTGATATTTTTTTCAACATAAATCCATTGATTTTATAGGTGGGCTTATTATTTTTTTTTTTTTAACATTCACAGTCCTTTAATTATGCAAGATTTTAATGCAAAGTTACAAACAAAAACTCCTTCATTACACCTAAATTAACTAGTTAATGAAAAAGAAAATTAACAGTTTATTGCGGCAAATAAAAACCCAGATTACTAGATTAGAAACAACAGTTTGACATTTTTAAAAAATGTTTTTGTTTACATAAAATTATATAAAATATTATACGTTTTCTGTGATTTTGAAGCCTGACTATCTGTATAATAGCAGGATTTGCCCATATCTTCAGAAAATGTATTTTTACACATGCAAATATCCTTCAATTTAACATTAAAAGCCAAAAAATACTCATGATATAATATAACCTAAAAACTAGAAACTATATTTTAAACATGGAAAATGAATGCATTCATGTGAAATGTTTATTTTCTGTTATTTTACAGTTTTTTTGTCGTTGTATTTTCCTCACAGTTTGGCATAAGACTTATTATTTTAACTGTAGCTTGCCAGAGATTCATGAAAACAACATTATCCCCACAAATGTTCCAAGCTGAGAGGAAAGATTCATAATAAATAGCCCCAATAGAAAGTACCTTTTACACAACTGGGCCCCTGAAAGTATAACAAATCCACCAAAATTCCTGTTCAAATTCCGTCAGTACAGAAAAATCCATGGCAGATGTGAAGATTAGGTCCAGTTTATGATCAGATTGCTGATGTGACATTAAGAACAACATATGGTAACAATACCACACATGCGTTTTCCCTCCCAGCAGCCCTCTAATTCTCACCTGACAGCAGACTAGTGGTTTGGCTGGAGGTGACGTTACACTGCTGGTTGGAAGCTGTGACTGAGACGGAGAAGTTGTGTCCACACGCCAGCCCAGGGATGCTGCACTGACTAGTTTCCGACATGCACATTTCTGTCGGGCCAGCGTTGGTCTGCATGATGGCTGAGTAGTAGTCGGACCCATTGCTGGGCTGCCAGGTTACCATGACAACACCAGAGAGGCAGTCCTGCCTGGTAGAGACTCCCATGGGCGGACACGGCCCTGGAAAGAAGACACAAAAGTTAATTTTAGAGCTCACTTCTACTGCTATGTTTCAATCATTTTTAATAGTCATATCCAAAGTGTACACACAGGTTTGTACGAAGGCGGATGCGCTGTAGTTGCCGGGACAGTGCTGGTTGTGAGGTGTGACTGTGAGGTTGTAGTTTTGTCCGCAGGTAAGTTCAGAGAAGGTTGCTGTGGTGACGTTAGTGCTGAAATGGACTGATGTGTCTCCTGCCTCAGCAGACACCATGTACGTCTTTGTCCCGTTGCCGGCGTTCCAGCTCAGGGAAACCTCGTCAGCATTACAGTTCACAGCGGCGGCCAAATTCTGGGGCACACAGGGATCTGGAAAGATGGAAGATAATGAAGAGGATGCAACAGAGGTCATCGGATACATGCTGTTATTTGGAAACTGCTTTTATTTTTTGGGTCCATAAAGTTATAAAGTATGGAACATCAATTATAATTTTAATGTTATATATATCATTGATCGGTGTAGATTAACTGGCACCATTTTTCTACAGACATTATTTGCCAGTTACAGACCTATAAATGAAAGTTTGGCGACTCCCCATCACGTACCCATATGGATGACGGAGCTGTTGCTCGGCAGGCTGGTGCAGCTGTCGCCCTTCGCCCTCACCACAACAGTGTACTCCTCGCCGCAGTGCAGGTCGCTCCAGGTGCATGAGGTGGTGTTGGTGAGACACTGGTGAGGGTGGCCGTCAAGGCCTGTTGCTACGGCAACATACTCTTCAGCGCCGTCACTGGGCCCCCAGCTGACAGAGCCCACGTTAAACTCACACTCTACGTAGGTCGCCACATCCCAGGGGATGCAAGGGGCTGGAGACGGACATGACAGCACCTTTAAAGCATACATATGAGGTCCAAAAATAATGTGCATGTGATGTGAAATATAAAATCGTACTGGTTTTGAAGAAGGCAGGACTGCTGGGGCTGCTGTCACACTCGCTGCCCCGTACTTGCACGGTGACGCTATAGTTCTGTCCACACGGTAAAGTGGCTGACAGGAGGGTTTGGGTTGTGTTGTGGATCTCCACATAGCCCAGGCTCCCGGTGGCTGTAACCAAGTAGCTCAGTACGTCGTTCGCTTGGTTCCAGGAGATCTGGACCTCGTCACTCTGACACACTGCCTGAGCTGAAACAATCACAGGCTGGCAAGGCTCTGAGAGGAGCAAGAGAGAGAAAAGAAGATGATGACCAGAAAGGAGGAGGGCGAGAAGTAACAGCAGTATTCATAGCTTTGACCTATTAGATGATTAGCAGATGATTTTATCATGTGCTAAATAAGTATAAATGAATCAGTTTTTTATTCTTGTGCACATCTGTTTTGTTGTTGACTGGTTTCTGCTTTAATAATCAACTTATTGTATCAGTAATAGTTGCAGGAAAATGGATGCAATATAAGGGCTTGTCTGCTTTTCCTCATTTTGCATTATTGTAGATAAAGTATGTTCTTTTTTGGGGGGGGATTTTTTTTCTGACATTCTCCATAATAAATGATAATAATTTATATATTTATAATAATACTTTTTGTGACATCAGAGTTAAAAAATATATACCATTATCACAAAATTGTCCTTATAGGTAAGTATCAAAAGTAATAGTAGTAGTTTTGTGCAGAAAAGTGTTATGTTATAATTGTATTATATCAATGTTTTAGCACTGTTATGCTGCCATTTTTAAGTAAAGCTTAAAGGTAACAGCTGGAGGAATTGGCATTAAATCTAAATGTAATACTTTATATTCTTTAATTAATCTACACGACATCATGTGTATTAAACTGCTCATTTGTACTATATTAAAAAAATCCCCATATTTCCCTCTAAAATGTAGAGAAGTAGAAATATATGTTGGGGAAGAAATTGTTCAAAACTGCACTCAAGTACAGAAAAATACTGAAATCACACTAATCTGATACACAAAACCAGTTCATCTTCAGAAGTACCTGTTTGGATGAATGCCGTGGTGCTGGCTTGGCTCCTGCAGCCTTGAACGTGTGCTGTGATGGTTAAGTTGTACGTCTCCCCACAGTCCAGACCGGCGAACTGACAGCTAGAGCCTGTAGAGTTACACTTTCTCACTTCTCCTCCCGAGGCCTTGACGGCGCTTCCAACGTACAGCTCGACATCAGACCTCTCTTCCCAGGACAGGACGGCAGTACGAGAGCCACACTGCAGGTTGGCAGCTACACGCCGAGGAGGGCAGGGTCCTAAGAACGACGTGGAGGGAAGGATTGTGTGAGATCGTAAATGAATGAAACACAGAGTAGGATGATTGAGCGTACAAACTCACGTGTGGTGAGGTTGGCGTGTGTCTGTGCCGTGAGGCTGCATTCCTCATTGCTGGCGGTGAGGCTGAGATTGTAGGTTTCCCCGCAGCTTAAACCCGTCACATTACAGGCCCCCTGCTGAGTTGTGCACAGAGTTTGAAGGTTTCCAACAACCACAGCCATCAGGGAGTAGTTTGCCGTGCCATGAGTGGCGTTCCAGGACACCACAGCTGCACCGTCGGAGTTACAGTCGACGTCTACCTGTATCTCCTGAGGCAGGCACGGAGCTGAGGAAACAGGATGAGTTAAATAATGATTGAAACCCCAAAACAGACAGATGATCACACACTGGGTGTTTCTTTACCTGATGTAAGAGAGACCACAGAGCTGTCAGAGCTGTTGTACTTCTGTCCTAACGCCTTCACCCAGACGCTATAAACTGTGCCGCACATCAGCCCCGAGACTGTACAGAAGGTATCTGTGTTTGTGCTGGTACAGGAGGTGTCGTGTCCATTTCGGTTGTCAAAGTAGGCGACGTAACCCACGGCGAGGTCGCTCTGCTGCCAGGACACAATGGCGGCGAGCTGCTCACACGCCATGCTGGGTTGAACGCTGGTAGGTGGACAGGGTTCTGAATGAAGTGGAAACATGCATCATTTAATCAGAAATGATAGAAATACAGAGACTTGAGGTGTTACACGTCCTTCCTGATCGAACCTGTCATGAGGCGGTACGCAGCAGAGGTCACGGTGTTGTTGCAGGCCTGGTTGTGTGCCTTCACGGTGACGTTGTAGATCTGACCACACTGCACACCCATCAGGAAGCAGCTGGTGTTGGTGGTGTTACAGATGACCGTCAGGCCCTGGGCGGTCACAGCCTCCACAGAGTAGGATGTGGCTCCACTTGCTGCGCTCCACGTCGCCTGGGCGGTGCTCACGTTGTAGTGAACAGACACATTCATAGGAACACAGGGCTCTGGGGGGACAAAGAGTAATATCTGCTAGAAACACAATTCTTGAGATGCTACAAGCTCTAACAGGTGAACATCCTGTACTGTACCTGTGCTGAGGTATCCTGTCATGACGGCGCTGCTGTTACAGATGTCTCCGAGAGCCATCACAGTGACATTGTATTCCTGTCCGCACTGCAGGGGGCTCGGCTCGCAGTTGGTGTGGTTGGTGATGCAGCTGGAGATGTGGCCTGACGAAGCTTTGAGCGCAGCAACATAGAAATCGGCTCCAATGGCGGGCAGCCAGGACACGACAGCAGAGCGGGCCTGGCAGTCAACAACGGCTTCGATGCTGCTTGGTTGGCAAGGTCCTGTGGGATTAATAAGAACATGACTTATAGCTGAATATAAAAGTACATTGTAGCAGCAATAATGTCTTAAATATTGCACAAGAAACTAAAATTGTGATTGTTACTAATCGTTCACAAATTCAAGACTGTTATAGTCCAAAAAACAAACAGACAAAAAAAAAAAAAGTGATTTTTAGAAGCATATTGGCACTTTGTCAGAGACTGGCATTTAGAGGTATAGCATTTTAGAAAATAAATGAATATTTGGTAGCTAGGTCAAAGTGGAAAATGAAATTAAAATCAATTTTTTAAACTGATACTGCACAAAAAATACAAATGCATGAAAATCAATATTGTTGTTAATCATGGACATATCCCAGACACTGGTGATGAACAAAAACATTTTCCCCAGCATTTAGTATATGAAAAATAATACATTTCATGTGTTTTCTTAGTTTGCTTTAAAAACAACAACAACAACAACAAATACATGTAAACACGCTGGCATTTTAAAGAGTTGTAATTCTGAAAATAAATGATTTTTTTCTTGTTATGATAAGGATTATAGTTAGTTGATAAATCCAACTCAGTGAAAATGAAAATATTATTAATATACAATATTTTAACACATTTTTAGAAAGGGGACGTGTTTGTCCTCTAAGGTAACATGCTAAGTTAAGTTTCTTCTTTAAAATGTCATTATTAAAAACAACAACAACAACAACATTGTTGCTAATAACTAACGTATCCCATAATTAAATAATCAAAAAACAAAAAACACTACCCCTAGAATTTTGTTCATTAAAAAATATTTTTGTGTTTTATTTTTTTGCTCTTATTTATTATTTTTTGCTCTATAAATATGTAATATGTTTTTGCTCTATAAATATGTAAACAAACAGGCATTTAAATGGTTCCCATTCTGAAAACTAATGCATTCTTGATCGTTTCAATAGATTAAACTCAATGAAACTGGAAAATTAGCTCAATATATTATAATTTTGTGGCAATTTTTGTCCCGCAGAGGAATCTCTTAAAACGAAACATTAAAAAATGACAACAGTAAAGTGGATCTTTGAGCTTAGATTGATTAGATTGATAATTTTTCCCCCAAAATGCCAAAGGTCAAAAACATCTCTGCATAAATACCTAATACCATGCCATAGATGCTGCCACAGTATACGCAGTATTTCTTTACCTGATGTAACAGAGACCACAGAGCTGTCAGAACTGTTGTACTTCTGTCCTAAAGCTTTGACCCAGGCGCTGTAAACTGTTCCACACATCAGGCCCGAGACGACACAACTTGTATCTGTGCTTGTGCCAGCACAGGAGGTGTCGTGTCCATTTTGGTTGTCAAAGTAGGCGACGTAACCCACAGCGAGGTCGCTCTGCTGCCAGGACACAGTGGCAGTGAGTTCCTTACAAGCAAAACCGGCCTGAACGTTTGTTGGTGGGCAGGGCTCTGAATCAGAGAAAACACACACATGTAAATATAAAAAACAGGCATCGTCACAACCACACAATGCTGTCGCTGTACATCCCCTCCTGTAACTGACCAGTGAGGAGGTGGAAGGTTTCAGACGTCACACTGTCACAGGCCTGGTTGTGTGCCTTCACAGTGACGCTGTAGCTCTGACCACACTGCACACCCATCAGGAAGCAGCTGGTGTTGGTGTTGTTACAGATGACCGTCAGGCCCTGGTCGGTCACAGCCTCCACAGAGTAAGATGTGGCTCCACTTGCTGCGCTCCACATCGCCTGGGCGGTGCTCACGTTGTAGTGGACAGAGAGATTCATAGGAACACAGGGCTCTGGAGGGAAAGAACTAGATTTAGCTTCATTGAAGTAAACAACTCCCTCAGATTATGTTGAAACTATGATGAGTCTAAACATGTGGGGTTCTATTGACCTGTTGTGACTGTGGCAGGAGCACTGGCAGGACCAGGACAGCCACTATGCATGGCCTCAACAACGACAGAGTACTCCTGTCCACAAACCAGGTTGTTCAGGCTGCAGGATGAACCCATCTCGCTGCAGGAGGAGTTGTGTCCGTTAGTGGAGGTTGCCTGGACGCTGTAGGCTGTAGCTGCAGCAGCAGCAGCAGCGTTACTCCAACTGACCAGAGCATTACGTGTGGTACAGTTCAGTTCAGCTGACACGCTGCCTGGAGGACACGGGGCTGGAAAAGAGAGGAGAGAGGTAGAGTTTAGAAGAAGAGACTGACGCAAATGAGAGACACTTGAGGATGTATAAAAGTTTTTAAAATAGTGTATATTTTGGGAAATATGTTATTTGCTTTCGTGCCAAGAGTGAAAACAGAAACTTGATGCCACTGTCATGTTTGTTAAACTCATGCAAACCCTGCAGTGGTGGAGGAAGTATTAACATCCTTAATTTAAGTAAAAATACTAATACTCCACTTTAAAAGTACTCCGTTACAAGTTAAAGTTCTGCATTGAAACATAAAGTAAACAAAAGTATTTATGTTCTATTACAAAAATGTAGTTAAACTATAACAAGTGACAATATTCAAAGCAGAAAAATGTAATATTAATATATTTAAAAAGTAAGATATTACTACTGTAGTTGGTTAAAGTGAACCTCATTTGAACTATTTTGTAAAATGCTGCAACAAATGATTAGTTTCATTATTAATCTGCTCATTATTAACTTTATCCTAAAAATTTGATTGAAATTAAATATTAAAAATTGCACTACCTGTTTCCATATTTCTATTTTTACTTTATTGTATTCCATTTTATTTTATTTGATCTTTTTTTTGCACTGCATTCTCTGCATTTCCACCTTAGCTCTGAATCTGGGTCGTCTCATTTCACTGTGTGCTGTTCAGCTGTATGTGATTGAAATGCAAATAAAGCCTCTTTGAACTTTGAAAAATGTAAAAATTTAGAAAATAATGACCAATACTGTCACAAGTGCTCTAAACAATCAGAAGAGTTGCCAACTTTCTGTTGGTTGACTAGCTGATTAATTAACGAATCATTTCAGCTGCACTTGAATAAATTGTTGGGTAGTTTAATTTATAAAAAAAAAAATACATATTTTATAGGTTCTTTGTTGGTTTTTTTGTGTGCAAAATCTTAATTTGTAAAGTAACTAGTAGCTAAAACTGTCAGATAAAAGTAAAGAAAAGTAAAAAGTGCAATATTTTTCTTTTGAATGTAGTGAAGTAGAAAGACTCAAGTAGAGCAGAAGTGCCTCAAATTTGTGTTTAAAAACATCATGTTGTGGATTTAGTCATGATCCGTCTCTTGCGCTGACCTCCTAACTTCTGTGAGAGTTCCTGTTCTCACCTGTTTCCAGTGGTCGTCTCATGCAACTCTCACCAAGAACAGAATAAGCACATTTCCCCCCCCAAAAAAACTATTTTCTTTAAAAGATCATTGTCAAAGTAAATGTAGTGACTGTACCGGTGACCATCTCTACAGGAGCGCTGATCTCGCTCATGCACACGTTGGTGTGTCCCATCACAGTGAACGTATAGCGCTGACCGCAGCTCAGGTCCAGGAAGGAGCAGCTGCTCTGGGTGGAGTCGCAGGTGGAGTTCACACCTGAGGCAGACGCAGCTTTAACAGTGTAGTTCTGAGTTGTGCTGGCCTGGTTCCACTTCACCGTGACGGCATTGGAGCTACAGTTCTGGTCAACGGAGGTGTTCTCTGGTTTACAAGGAGCTACAAGTGGTTGAAAAGAAGAAGAAAATGTTAGAATTAATTCTCCAGCATACATTATTTGTAATAAATAATAATAATAATAATAATAAAAGAGCTGCACCCACCAGACTGAATCTTGTAATCAGAGCCAGCTATGACTTGGCAGTGGATGGAGGAGGAGGTGACAGCCACCTCGTAGATTTTGCCACACTGCAGGTCGTGGATGGAGCAGGAGTTGGAGGTTGAGTTGCAGGAGGCTCTGTGTCCGTCTGTGCTGATGGCCCAGGCGGTGTAGTCGTCTGAGCCCAGAGTCCAGCTCACATTCATCACGTTGGCGTTACAGTCTAACTCCGCTAGAACATCTTCTGGCAGGCATGGAGCTGCAAGAGACAGTCAGATATGAGTCCACAGTTTATATTCTACACATAGAGAAAGATGACAATGTGATAAGTGTACAAGGTTATACTGAATATTCCTACCAATGACTTTAGTGGTGCATTTGTAATTAGGACATTTTGAAGATGTATTGTCTCATGCATGTATCTCCAGTGTTTTTTAATTTTATTTTTTTCATTTTGCAGGTCCAATATTGTGCCCATTTTCAGCAAATGAAGTAAGGTCTCACATGGCAGAAGTAAATGTCTTCAAAGCTTAACACCTTTTATTTTATACCCCCAAGTTTATAACAACTGCAAAAATACAGTATATTGAAAATAGATTTTCACCATGTGGGACCTTCAAGGCTTTAGCTGCACCCTAATATGTTCTAATGCTGTCACACCATCAGGTTCTACAGTGTTCTGTTCATCCAAAGAGAAACTTAAGGGTTTCAGGCATAACTTTTATAAAAAATGAAATGTGGTGAAGATCTGGTTGCCTGACAATAACAAAAAAAAGTGAAATAGCTGCAGTTCAGAGTCACACACAGGCCTCACATTACAAGTTTAATTGTGTGTCTATGAAATACACAAGACGTGTGGGGTGTCTTATTTCTATCATAAAGACATGTATGATGTACACGATGAACAAAATGTATATATCTGCATCTTAAGCCCCTGTTTTGATCACCTATTCCTCTCCTGGTTGACTTTTGTTTGATGTTAGAAACTTTCTGATAAATGTCATGTTTTCACACACAACAGAATATTTCGTTTTGGAAGTTCTGATCTATTTGCTCAAAGACAAATCGTCAGTTTGAGAACTTCTGGTTCTTTAATGGATGTGGACTCAACAGAAAGACTCATACACGAGTCTTAGTGTATCCTAATGTGGTTGTTTGCGTCAAATTGGTTAAAAAAAAAAAACATTTAAGATGTGTGAAAAAGAAAAGAAAAGAAAAAAAACATTTGTTGTGGGACCACTGCAACAGGCATACATGTGCATCTGTAATGTACTGTTCACACCTACGGACCTGTTCTCGCTTCTTACCAGATTCAAAATGAATGTCAGTGTGCTTGGTGCTGTTGCAGCTTTCCGTGGAGGCCACCAGCGAAGCCGAGTACGAACGGCCGCACTGAAGTTTGACAGCACAGGAGGTTTGGTTGGAGGAGCAGGACGCCACGTGGCCGTTCTCTCCTGTCACCTCCACAGTGTAGAAAGCTGCTCCGCTGCTGTCGACCCAGGAGAAATTCCCCCTGTTGGTCCCGCAGTCCACACGAGCAGTCAGGTTTGTGGGCTGACAGGGAGCTGAAAGAGAAAAAAAAAAAAGGGAAACGGATATGTTATGTATGCTGATTTTGAATTATGATCAATTTTTTACTCTGCCTCTCGCAGCAGTTGCTATAGAAACACAACCCCACCTGTACTTATTTCTATGGGCGGACTGTAGCTGCTGCGGCACTGTCCGTCCTGGGCTGCAATGCGGAAAGCAAATCTCTGTCCGCACGGCAGGTCAGACAACATAAGTGAGGGGTTTGGGGTGGGGAGCTCTGCAGGAGGAAATGTGCCACCGATCCACTCGGAAAGCAAAACGTAGGTGGCTCCGGTCACTGGAGTCCACGTGAGGGTCTGTGTGTTGGCATCACAGCTGACGTGGCCCATCAAGTCAGCGGGCGGACACAGAGCTACGATGATACATGAAAGTTAGAAAGGATGATCTGCGTGTCAGTGTTTAAACATCTTCATCACAGCGTCCTCTCACCTGTTGTCAGCACTGCTGCAGAGCTGGGGTCACTCGGGCAGCCCCTGTCCACAGTTACCACAGTAACCGTGTAGGCTTCCCCACAGTGGAGGTCGGTGAAATTGCACGAGTTCGAAGAGTTGGAGCTGCAAGTGTGATTGTGTCCGTCACCCGAAGTCGCTGTTGCTATGTACATATCAGCCCCCGCCACGGGAAGCCAAGAGACGACGCTGTCCGCACAAGCTGCAGACGCCATGACGTTAGTGGGAGCACAAAGACCTGGAGACGAAAAAAAAAGGGTTTAGTGTTGTGTCTCTGAGCTGAAACGTGGGGATCGGTAGAATATCAGGCTTTTAAGCACCTGCGGTAAAGCTGTAAGCTGCACTGGGGTTTCCCGTGCAGGTGTGAGAGTACGGTGTGACCGTGATGCTGTAGGTTTCCCCACAGTGGATGTCTGACACTTGACAGCTGGTGGAGTTGGTGTTGCAGGGGTGCGTGTGTCCGTCCTGGCCTGTTGCTGTCACGTTGTATCCTACGGCACTGGGGCTTCCCACCCACGTCACCAGGGCTGAGCGGTTGGAACACATCAGAGTGGCGCTCACGTTCTTCGGGGCACACGGGACTGGATGAGGGGGGAAAAATTAAAAACACACATAAAGAATTAGCTGACATTTTATGAGCTTCAGCAACATTTCAGACTCAAAGGGAACGTCAGGGTACAAACTGAGGCGTCGTTTTATAGGTGGGTGGTCAGAAACATCAGATAAAGATTTAGCATTAATTTACTATCCTTTTTATAAGAATATGAAAGTTGAATAACAGTTATAAGAAAGCAGATGTATGCTGCCTGATTTTAGCACCAAAGAGGGCTACAGTAGTTCTGTGGTGGTTGGCATCAAGATGGTTTGTATTTTTGTCTCTGATGTTTGATTTACTAAAGTAAGAGATGCCATGCTTTGATGGTGATGACAGGCACAGCACGCATGTTTGTATCTTTATTAATGTGATCTAGAGATGACTCAACCTTTGAGCGTGAATCATACATCAATAACATCCTCGTTTCGCAACGGATCTGTGATGACGGAAATGAAATTCAAAGCAAAAACAGCAAACTGTTAATGTTTTCGAGAGCTCCAAAATGTCACTTATCGTGTTTTCAGAGGAGCTCGTGTCTTTTAAAGAGGAGCCAAGCTTCCCTTTTCTTTGGGGAAAACAGATGAGAAGACTGAAACCACTATCAAATATGCAGACACATTTTAAAAAAGTAAACAAGTCTGGTTCTGTCTAAAGATGATACAATTCTCTTAATGGCAGCCATGAACCTCAGTTATCTTCATGTTGTATTAGGCTTGTTTGACCCAGAAGAAACCAAAAGCGTAGAACCTTTGAGTCTGGGTTTTGCAGGTTGTATTTTCTTAATCTAACTCTGAGCAAAAAAAAGGAAACAAACATATATTTGCTTAATTTACCTGTTTCAAGGGATTCACTGACACTGACGCTGCTGTTGCACTGCGCTCCCTGAGCCTGGACATAGACACTAAAATCCAGGCCACAGGGAAGATTTTGGAACACACAGCTGGTATCTGCGGTGTGACAGCCATCCTGATATCCTTTTCCTGCTACCTGAGCAAAGAAACCAAGGCTCCCCACTGGGTCAGTCCAACCAAGCACGGCTGTGTTGGTGCCACAGATAAACTGTTTAGATGTGATCGCTGGAGGACAGGGAGCTGAAAAAGAAATCAGAGGACAGTTAGTGAGTTTACCAGGCAGGAGAAGGTTAGTATAGTCGTGTCCACTCACCTGTAGTAATGTTGGTGCTGGCTCCAGGTAAACTGTCACACTGGTTTCCTCGTGCAGTGACCGTGGTCACGTAGGTCTCGCTACACAGGAGATCTGTCAGGGTGCACGAAGCGTTGGCTGAGCTGCACGAGACTTTGTGTCCGTTTGCAGCCGTCGCATTAACCGTGTAACCCGTGGCATCGGCCATCGGCAACCACGACAGGAAAGAGGAATTGGTGCCACAGATCAGAGTTCTGTTCTGGATAGAGGGAGAGCACGGAGCTGAGAGGGAGACAGAAACGAACAGGGGTCAGTAGGGTTTATGGTAAATACATGTTTGCTCATAAAGTTGGAATAGTTTTTGTCTACGGACACATTCTTCTTTTTATTTCTATTTATACACATCAGTAATCACTTTTGACCAGATGCAATGATTACATACTGTTACCAGGTGAAACAATTTCTGACTTTGGGATCAGACTGAAGAGGACGTCCTGCCCACTGACACCATCAACACGCTTGTGGACAGTATGCCATGAAGTCTTCATGCAGTGATCCGTGTCAGGGGTGGCCAGACTCAATATTAGTGGCTGACATTTGAAAGAGTAATATTGGACATTCTTATGCATGAAATCCACTCGAATATGTGAAGAGTTCATTTGAAAAAACTCCATTTTTGTAGATTTTCAGAAAATTTATTTTTTGGTTGTTTGCTTGAGATAATGTCAATCAAACTGAGTGGATTTGACTCAGAAAAAATGACATGACAAAAATAGAGATAGCTTAAGTTTGACTGATATAGTCTCAGGTAGATGGTGGAAAAGTGGGTTTTCTGAAGGTTTGTGAAGATGGAGTTA
>NW_007577995.1:443233-494075 GCF_000690725.1 Stegastes partitus
TACCTGAGTACATGCTGATTGGTGTCGAGGTGGACGGACAGTTTCCATCGTTGTAGGTGACGGTGACGTTGTATTTCCTTCCACAAGGCAGAGAGCTGATTTTACAGTAGTTGGCTGTGTTGTTGGTGCAGGAGAGCTGAGCCCCGCTCTGGTCCTCTATCGTGGCCGTGTAGAGGCCTGCGAGCTGACGGTTCTGCCACACTATCAGAGCATGATTGGCGTCGCAGTCTCTAAATGCCTCGATGTTGGTTGGAGGGCAAGGTGCTGGAGGAGAGGCAGAGGAGTTACATGGCAGTTAGGTCTTTTTCTATAGCAACACAATCATGTGACCAACCCTCTGACCTACCTGTCCTGAAGGAAATCTCCTGATTGATGGTACTGTTGCACTCAAAGTTAGTGCCAACAACGCTGGCAGTGTAATTCTGTCCACATGCCAGACCTTCGATCAAGCAGCTGGTGCCCACTGAATTGCAGCTGTGTGAATTTCCATTAGCATCCTGAGCAACAGCAATGTAGAACACGGCCCCGATGCTCGTCGTCCAGTTCACTCTTGCAGAATCTTGGCTGCACTCCACTGATGCTGACACTGTTTGGGGGCTGCAGGGAACTAAAGAGAGAAAGGAAGGTTAGAGTGTAAGACCAAATGTTCTTGGCAAGAGCTCAGAATAAGTGCAATACCTGCGAGCTCTTCAGCAATATCAGAATTATTAAAAAAAGCAGTCAGCAGTTTCAGCTCCCGGTACATACCAGTCTGAGCAATTTCTCCCAACACCCTGGAAGTGGAGCAGTTGTCATTGGAGGCGACGATCCACACGCTGAGGTGTTCGCCACATGGCACGCCGGTAACCGCACAGCTGTTGGAGGAGGAGGTGCAGTTGTAGGTTTCCCCAGTGTTCCCCTGAGCTTCCACCGTATAAGAGAGAGCTCCGGCAGCAGAGTCCCAGGTTGTGATCAGCATGTCGGAGTGACACCCAGCTCCCGTCCTCACGTTGGTTGGTAGACAAGGAGCTGGAGGAGGAACGTGGACGAGTATTAGGCAGAGTCTGGCAGGCACCTTTGACCCATTGAATTCAATTTTCTTGAAACTACTTATATTCCTGATAGTTGGTAATTAATTTAGCCACAGGCAGAGCAATTGTTGTAAACATGCAAACAAGTAATCAGTCAAACTAATTTTATACATCACAGCTACAACGCCTATTCAATTACATTTGTATTAATTTTTGTTTATTTTAGGAAATTTTCTTTAAATAGGTTTATTATATCAGATTGTATTCATAACACAACGTTTCCCAGTAATGATATTATCATGATTTAATTATTTTAAATCAGTTTAAATACTTATAGTCAAATTCAACTTTGCTTTTTGTGTGTTTTGTCTCTTTTTTTTGGAAAATTAATTACACTCAAAGTACAAGTTTAAGGAGATGGAGAGAGTCTGTAAACATAACAGTACTATATGTTATTCTTATTTTGTCTGCCACCGTTACTGGCACTTGATTAGTCATGATATTATCACATGTGTGTAATAAACATGATGTAAACATCTAATTTTAAAACCATCACAGTTACAGTCTGTAGTGACTACGTCCCACTTTCAGCCTCTGTAGGTTGTAAATCAGTGTCTTTGGTTCCAATTTTGGTTCCAATTTTTTATTTTTCTATCTCAGTCCATATAAATGAAAGAATATCCCATTAGTCCATTCCTACTATCCGATAGCAGTCAAAAAAACTGTTTGCTTCACACTGACTGACAACAACCATCAGTGGTGTGCCCTTTTATAATCTGGGCCACCTTTACAAGGTTCTACGCCCCCCTAGCGTTTGGTAAAAGCAACAACACAAGTATATATGGCTCTTACACTGTCAATACTAGCACACTGCAACACCCCTACACTAAAAGATAAAATGTGTTTGAATTATTTTAAATTCTATTCAACAGGATGCCCACCAGGATTGTTTCAAAAGCTACAGAACAAAGCTGATGTTTTTCTTTAATCACTTACTGGCATCATATACCATGAAACGACTGAACTGAACAATGTGTGAGCCGGTTTTAATACTAATAACATTAAGTTTGATTTTTTAGAAAAAGCTCAAACGTGTGGTCTTGACTTAAAATCTACAATGCTCATCTTATTATGAAGGAACCTGTCACCCATTGAGGTTTGGAACAACAGTGGAGCACTAGAGAACAAAAGAATGAGCTTATATTTGGTAAAATGACACATTACTGATTCTTTAGATCTTTTTTATGAGTTTGCTGCCCGTAAGAAATATACACCGCTTCATCAAATCTTCAGACAAACTACATTTCCACCCTCAAGCAAGCAAACCAAAGCAAATGCTACTCACAGGTCCGGACAAACTCGGGCTGGCTGACTTCGCTGTTACATTCAGAGCTGACGGCGTACACGTTGTAGGTGTAGAACTGACCGCAGCCCGTATTAGTGAAGTAACACGTGTTGTCTGGCGTCCTGCACTCGGTCACTTTGCCAGTCTTGTCCACCGCCGTGGCCACGTAGTACAAAGTGTTGTTGGTGGGCTGCCAGCTGAAGACGATCACATTGCTGGAGCAGGTGTGGATGGTCTGAGGGTTTGCTGGAGCGCAGGGGACTGAAGGGAAAGAGGTGGAGAAGTAGATGTTAAAACATAGTTGATGGGAAGGCAGTAAAAGCAAAGAGTGGCCTAGAATATGAGGAAAAATTTGGCTGCATCAGGGAAAAGACATCAAAGTGGAGTCTACACTGACAAGTTAATTTTATAATCTGTGTTGTACACTCGGAATTCACTTCCTGTTGTTTGAAAGTTCATAAAAAATCCTCTAATCAGCTCCTTTTGCCATCTTCATCACTTGTATGTGTGTGTGTGTTCGTTACTGGATCAGTTCCTCAGGAGGATTCGATGTGTCTCCCTACAGATTTTCACTTTTCAGACTGATACCATAGCTGACCTTTAAGATAACTCCCTGACTTCAATAGAGTGCAAAGAGCTTTAAATCGACCGGTGTTGGATGGCAGGCTTAATGTGAGGGTGTGTGAGAAAAGAGCACAGGACACCATGGGAAGAACCTAAACAGCTTCCCACAGGGAGAGAGACCCATGAGTACCGTTTATGATAAAGAGCTGAGAGTATATCCTGAAGTGTGTTTGTGTGTGTGTGTGTAAATGAAAGGTAAAACGAGAAGGTGCATGCATGCATATAGGAGACCACATACAGACAGGTGATGAGCTGTAGACAAAGCAAGCAGTTAAACGGGAGCAGCACACCAATGCATTAGCTTTCACGTGTGCAGGCGCTGCTCTCACCTGTCTCGAACAGGGAGGAGGTGTTGGAGGTGCTCTCGCAGTCATCAGAGATGGCCGTGACGTGGACCCGGTACTTCTCGCCACATTTCAGCATGGTGATCTGGCAGCTGCTGGAAGCTGATGTACAGTTGAGGGAGGCGCCGGTGCCGTCGACGGCCGTGGCCCTGTACGTGTTGGCCCCAAACACCTGATTCCAAGTCACTGTCACCATGCCGTTGGAGCAGCTGTAGTCCACAGAGACGGTCGTCACCGGGTTAATAGCTGGAGACAAAGTTAAATAAATGTAAACAGGTGATGCAGATATTCAGAATGTTTGTTTAGCATCATCCTAAGTTCTTGTTAATGGATCAAAAATTGCCCTTAACATCATTTTATAAAGATGATAAATCGTGACCTTCCTTAATTTATGAGCTCATATTGTACTAAAAGTCTGTTACAGCTGTAAAACATACGTGGTTTTTCATATGTGTGTGATGGGTGTGACACTATCATCATAAATCCCGCTCATCCTTTTTAGATTTCTGTCTTATAACAGCAATCAAACAAGGAATTTGATCTGTCCGGCACCAGAGGGGTGAAGGTCACCAAAGCATTCTACAAATTAAGTTTCATTTCATTCAGTTTAATTAAAAATTTTTGTCCTCAAAGTTTGCACAGTGTATTTTTATAGTATGGCAAAGCTTTCTGTAATGCAGAATGGTCCGATTGCACTTTGTTGTTATTCAGCCAAAGGAGAATGAAACGTTCTTACTTGTTTGCATTTTTTTAAACCAATCACAGTCATCTTGGGAGGAGTTAGACAAGGATAGAATAGTTTTTTTAAATCATTTTTATAGAACAATGAAAGGCAGTTTGGCAGCTTTTGGAATTACCAGCATTGATAAAAACAACACTAAGGCATTACGAAAAATATGCTAAAAACAAGCTGCAATAAAAGAACACAGTTATTGTGATGAGAACAACTGAGGTGGTGTCGACATGGTGCAAAGCATCACAAGTGTTACGCAACAACGGTTTTCCTGTTAAATAGTGACAGATTATCATTAAATGGCTAATCCACTGTAAAAAAAAAAATAGCATGGCTGTCTTATTACACAATTCAAATCCTCTGCAAAACTTCAAAGTTCCTGTATGGTAGGTTGTTATATGTGGATAGCGCGACATAGAAAATCCTGGTGAATGCGTGACCAGTGACAGGCTGATACCCACAGTCTACATCCTGTGAGTCAGACTAACCAAACACAGAAATGACATTACTGTGCAGAAGAATGTATTGTTCTGTTTTTTTTAATCTGTAACTGACTCTTGGGAAACAATAGGAATATAGCTTTTGCATCATCACGCTTTTGGCTCGGGCTGCAAGGTGGATCGCCGGTTAACACAGTTAGAAGATCCCCGGTTCACGACCCACTTAAGGCGCCTGGGATCTTTCTGTGTGGAGTTTGCATGTTCTCCCCGTGCAGCGTGGGTTCTCTAAGGGTTCTCCCACACAGTCCAAAAACATGTTGAGGTTAATTGGTGATTCTAAATTGTCCGTAGGTGTGAATGTGAGTGTGCTTGGTTGTCTGTGTCTAAGTGTAGCCCTGTGATAGACTGGTGACCTGTCCAGGGTGTCGCCTGCCTTCACCCTGAGTCAGCTGGGATAGACTCCAGCCCCCCACGATCCTAGTGAGGATTAAGTGGTGTATAGATGATGGATAGATGGATGCTTTAGGCTAATTTTCATATTTCATCGCCTTTGTTTGATGTTACTTTGGTACTTTTCTGCACAATGGCTGATTGCGAATTTTTGATCATTTGTTTTTGCACAAACAAAAGCAAGGCCTGTGAGGCCAAAAACAACAACAAGAAAGGGAAACACTAACAATTTAAAGGGTTAAACTGAATTAGACAAATGAATTTTATCACTCAGATACTCACTTGAGGTAGTGTGTGTAATATTGGAGGCCTCTCCAGGCACCAAGAAGACGTTGACTGATGATACTCCCACTGTGTAGGTGGAGCAGGGCTCCAGATTACTGATATCCATGGTTGTGCTCGAGGTGTTTCTGATGACCGGAGGGTTGCTGGCGTTGTCATTATCACTCACAACCACTTGGTAAAGCAGGACTTTATTCACTTTATTCCACGTCACTGTGGCTGTGCTCTTTCCTGTTGCAACCAGAGCCACACCCGTCGGCGGCTGCACCACTTCCAGCAGAAAATATAGGGGTTAATCTACTGCACCAACAAATCACTATGCAGGCTTTTATATATACTGGTAGTAAAAGATGCCTTGTAAACCAGCATCTTATGTGCACTTACAGGTCATGATTGTCCTTGTATTACTTTTGGCACCTCTTCCCGCGCTGTTGACGGAGTAAACGTAGCAGTTGTAAGTTGTAGCAGGAGTCAGGCCGTCCATTTGTCCACCCAGAGACGTCAAGGTCTGGTTGAATCGCTTTTGGGGAAAACTAAACAACTCCTCCACAAACAAGGAATAGCTGTCCGCCCCCATCACGCTGGACCACTCAAACTTTATAGATGTACTCGAAATAGCTTTGGAATATGTGATTTGAGACATAGCGGGCACTGTGGGGATGTGAGAGAAGGAATTCAGCATCATTCATCAAAAGCATTCTTTATTTGGGTGATTACTTTCTTCTGTGGCATCCTTACCTGTCATGGTTATTTCAGAAACCGTGCAAACGACGCTATAAAACTCAAAGACCTTCAGTATGACTTCATAGACATGTCCGGGCCTTAACCCCTGTATTAGTCTCTGTGTGCTGGGCGCTGACTGCAACACCACCACAGGGGCAACAGTGGTAGAGTTCACTACCCTCAAGTCGAGGGAGTAAATTGAAGCTCCAGCGTAGCTACTCCATACAACTTTCAGCGTTGATGCTGAAGGAGATGTCATTGACACAATACTACATCCTAAAAGAGAAGCGAGAAGAGACATTTGATAGGGTTTTGTGCAGTGAAGAAGAGAGACAACAGGTATTTGTTCTGCAAGGAACATTAAATGCACTAAAAAAAAAAGAGATAGTAAAAGTAACACCAAAGACAAAAGACCAAACAAATATGTGGAACATTAAGACTATTTTTGATTATTTTTGTGTGTATTAAAATGATCATAAAATTGATTTTGGCTAGCTCAAATTAAAATAACTATCTGGTTGGATAGGTATGTCTACCCAAGACAATCTATATACTTAGAAAATAACTCACTTCAAGCCTTCAATTACTATCAGTGTGTCTATTGGCTCAGATACTGGTCATCCAATAGGGCCTCATCATTTCCTTTATTTCCTTTGATTTGATTATTTATTTATTTTTTATTTTGGTTTCCATGCCCATTTGGTTAAGACAATAAAATGCTATATATTGTCCAGCACAAGTTAAGAAAATGAAAAACTTACAAAATACAATTACAAAATAGCCCCAAAAAAAACAAAATAAAATAAAAACTCACCTGTACCCATGACATGTTGTATCTAAAAAATAAATGAAGACAAGTCAAATAAAAGCAAATTACAATACTATAACAAAATACAGATTAAAAATAAGACATGTATAATTACCTGTATGACAGACAATAGGCTGATTGACAAATAAAACGTCCACATCTTATCCATTCTCCGTGTCAGGGTTTCTGTAAGTCACATCTATACGTGGTTACTGCACTCAGCAGCTCATCTGAAATCTTTACAGCCTGAGCGCTGTAGATCAAGTTCATGGGAACCAATCAGGAGGTCTGAAATTAGGACAGGTAGATGCCCGTGGGCTACCTGTCATCATGAGATGGAAACAAAGTATGTGGTTTGGAGGTGGGGGCACATACAATCCCCCATCCCATTACGCTCACTTCCTTCATGTTTCAGGAATATTTCATGTGTATGACTTATAACATATAATCTGTGCCAACTTAGTTGTAAAGATGAAAACAGGAGCTTTAACTTTATTTTTTTTCCTCTGTTTCTTAAAAAAAAAAAAAAAAAAAATCTTCCTATAGAAAAAGGATCAGCCTACTCTGAAGTAATCTGACCTCCTTTGTCCGACAGTGACTGAAAGGTGACTTGATCCTGATACGTCCTTCCTGGATTGATGTCATTTTCCAGCAAGTCTTCTGTCATAAGTTATTCTTGTATAAAGGATGTTCTTTTTCAATCTCATCCTGGTTAGCAAAAACAACGATGTACAAACAAGTGTCCTGTGGTCAAGTCTCACCATGTTTTAGTTAGTTTACAGTTGTATTGATGTAAACCCTGTTAAACCAGCTTTGCCTCACGGACAATAAAAATGCATTTTTCTGCCACAACACAAAATGTTTTACAAAAGGATAAAAATGCTGCATAAAAAAAACATGAAAATTACTGGACGCTATTTAAATAAATCAATTCTCTGACTGGGTGATGGTTTCACAGCTTTGAGGTGAAGGATCCGGCTACGTAAAGGTTAAGGAAGGCGATCCAAGCACACACAGAACAGTGATGGGTGAGGTGTTTGCAAACTTCAATACGCTGGATAGTGTATCCAGTGCATGCATGTATCTTCCATCCTCACAGCCAAGTACAGCCATTGCATAAACTAAGTTTCCTTATAGCAGAGAGTGGAAAATTTGTTTGTATGAAGAAAGAAACAATGTCACACCTGTTAGCATAAAAAAAAAAAACCCTATTAAATCAGCATTTAATGTTGCGTCCAGGTTGCAGATTTAACCTCTAAAAACTCAATTCTGTGTATCAAAGTTGCATATTTAGAAGTGTTTCAATTAAAATAATTCTTTCAAAATGGCTTAGATTTAACTCTACCCTGTACTCCTACATATTTGCTGCAGCCTGAGCACACCAGCTCACCTACAGATCTGCTAAAACATTCTGCAATTATGCTACACTACACCATCGCAATTAAAAATAGTGGAGCAACTCGGGTACAAGTGTTTGAACTGAGAACTGAATCTGAAAAAAGAATAATGATCCAGAAAACTACACCCTGAAAGTTGGCAGGTTCATCAGATTTGTAAACCCCAAGTCGGAATCTGTGTTTTTAAGACGATCATTGGCACACTGCAGCTCAGCATTAACTGCTTGTTTCACTCATAATGTGTCTTCCAGCATATTAATCACAACACTGAATAGTAAAAAAGTGAAGAAAAAAAGTATTTTAACTAGAGTGGGTCTATAAAACAGAAATTCTGCCAAGTAGCAGAACATTTTATGAGAACTCTGGACAGGTGACTAAAGAAAGCCGTCATCAGCATAAAGTTTTACCTTCACATCAATTTTCATGTGCAGGAGGTTTACAGATACCAAATTTACTGTGACCTGATGACTGATTGTGCCGCACCAGTAGATACTGAATAGAAAGTGAAAGGATCCTCAGTGGAGAGTTTTGAATCATGTTTCATATCATGTCAGAAGTCACACGGCATCAGCTATGATTTCTGCGAAAATCTCATTTCCTGTAACTGTAATCTGAAATTATTATTTAAAAAGTATATATATAATAAGGACTCCAGCCCCCCCGTGACCCTAATAAGGATTAAGCGGTGTATAGAAAATGGATGGATGGATATATAATAAGAGGAACTTTTTCAAAGCTTGAGATAAAGTCCTTCAGATCTAACTCATTCAAATTTTATCAATCAATCCAGTGTCAGTATCTTATAAGGAATAAATAATATTCATTTTGAAGACAGTTTTTGTCACCAGGAATACCGAAACTTAACATCCTGATGAACTCATAACTTGCACAAATGCATCGCTGCAGGGCTTTCCGTTTCGTAACATATACAGCATCGCATTTTTAATTTCACAGCATCTCGCTGAGGACGTTACGTAAATGAATATGATAGCATGTTGCAATGTGTAACATAGACAGCTGTTGACAAAAGGTCCACACCTCTGCCTCCTCCCTGAACTCGACCCAGCGGCCTGTGTTTGCCTCAAGAGCTAAACTTCCCATTGTGAGCATTAAACTCATCACGTTGAAATGTATCTGGCCGAGTGTCGAGTAGCTTGTGTCTGCCACATGCATGGAGACAAACAACCACGTTTTGTGAATTCATGCCGTTAATTGTTTTTGGAAGTCGACCTTTGGGATTTGCGATCACAGTGCTTAGTTCTGGTGGGAAAAATACAGAATCGGGATTAGTACAGTACACCGAAACATGCATGTAAACACGCAACAGCATGTTTAGATGGAGGAATATAGGCACATTGTGTGCTGTGGAGAAGGTAATCCAACTGTTGGAAGATAATGAGGTGACGGCATCAACACTACTCGTGTGTCTGAAGTGTTTCCCCACCGTTGCAGAGACACAGATTTTAAATACTGACAGGGTTACAGTAATACCCTATAGTTATTATACAAAAGAAAACCGTAAATGCAGCATGTAATATTTTATTCAATTCTATGTATTCTTTAAAACACAAAGAAATACGTGTTTGTTGTTCTAACACACAGCATCTCACGAAACAACATAGTACGGCTATAGTGGAAATGATAATGATATATATATATATATATGATAATGTCCAAATGATAATGATAATGACCTCTCACCTTATTGTTTATTTATTGTTTATAGTTAGAGTTACATTACATTTAATTCTATTTTTTTTTTGTCTACATCCTGTTTATGGCTATGTTCTATTTTTTCTATTTTTCTTTTTTTCTATTTTTATGCTTTTGTTCTATGTTCATTTTGCACCGTGGGGCCTTGGAGTGTTGCAATTCAGTTCTGTATGTTGTACATATGGCAAAACTGACAACAAAGCTGACTTGATTTGACTTGACTGAAAACCTTATTGTCCCATATGTTCCTAACAGAGCCCTTCGCTCTCAGACTGCAGGTTCACATGTGGTTCCTAGAATTTCCAGAAGCAGAATGGGAGGCAGAGCCTTCAATTATCAGGCTCCTCTGTTGTGGAATCAGCTCCCAGTTTGGATTCGGGAGGCAGACACCCTCTCTACTTTTAAGATTAGGCTTAAAAAACTTTGACAAAGCTTATAGTTCGGGCTGCTCAGGATCACCTGAGCTTTATATGAATCTATGATTTCAGATCCATTATTCCACATCGAGAGGTTATTGTTTTTGTGTATTTGCATATATGTATATTTGTATGTATGCAGGCTACGCTATGTACTGTATGTGTCTCCTAGGTTTTTAGAGACTCTTATGACAGTTCTTGTGCGAGTGAGAGGGAGACGTTTGTGTTTTTAGTATTATTTATATGAAAAAAGGACTTCCTGCCACAGTTTGACAATAGGAAACTAAGCACAGCTCACTCCATGCTGTGTTGTTACCTTATGATTTTTGATCCCTTAGTTATGCTGCTCTCGGTTTAGTGTGCTGGGGGTTTCCCATAATGCACTGGGCTCCTGTCTTTTACTCTCCTTTCTTACATACAGTTATATATATCACCATTACATATCACTAACTGTGTGTGTCCCCCGAGGTCCTGTCCTTGTTCTCTCTGTGGATGTCTTTGGATCTGGAGGGGGTTGGTTCCTTCCCACTGTTGCCGACCGCTTGCTCAGATGGAGTCCAAAGGCAGCTTTAGATTGTTGGGTTCTCTGTTCAGATTCGTAACCTTACTATGATAAGCGCTATGAGATGACATATGTTGTGAATTGCGCTATATAGATAAAATTAAACTGAATAATGTGCAGATGGCGAGTGGATGACCAGAAACCAAAGGTCAGTAATGAGTCCGACATCTGAGACACAAAGAGTTAATGAGGTTCTTGATGCTGCTTGTGGCCTGTTGTCCCACTATTCTTGGCTTGGGGACGTTGGGAGACGTTCTGGGGGACAGGAACATGTTGTCGGACACATCCATCGCACCATGATGTCTGAAACAACTTCTGACGAGCATAACAGACATTCAGCATCCGCCAGCCATCAACACAGTCCCTTCTTTCTCTTGTCATCTGTGGCATCATGTCATTTGAATGAAGCTGCATTTCAGGGTGGACTTTTTTCTGTGTGCTGATCACACTATTAGATCTTTGTTCTTTTTATGCACAGTTGGCTAAACTGAGCCTTTTTTAACCGTAGCAATAAAAATTAGATTTTTAAGTTTTCCCTGAAGTCGAACACTGTTTGCCTGCTGCATTTATATTTTCGTTCACTGTATTTGTATGCACATAAGGACATTTCTGCTTAACCTTCATTTAATGGTGCATCTTTCATAGGAGCACATGAAAACAGGAGAATAGATCAGAGCACCAGACTGACAGTTCTCTCTCCTGAAGTGTCCAACTTGATTTATTAAAACTCATTCATGCTTTTATGCCCTGTAGAGTGGACTACTGTAATGCACTCCTTACTGTCCTCCTCAGTAAGACCATCAGACTCATTCAGAATGCTGCTGCTAGAATACAGACGAACATCAAGAGGAGAGAATTCTGATTCTTAGATCCCTGCGTTGGCTTTCTGTCAAATACAGAATTTAATTTGAGGTTCTATATATTGTCTATAAGTCTCTGAATTGTCTGCGACAAATTTACATCAAAGATATGTTCGCTAAAGCCTCTAAGATCTGCAAGAACCGGTCGGTTAGTGGAGCCCAGAGCTCAGAACAGAGATGGTGAAGTAGGCATTCAGTCATTATGCTGCCTACTGATGACACCAGCTCTCCCTGGAACTCAGACTTACTCCAAATGTGGCCATTTTTACAAGTAAGCTTGAAACAGTTTCCCTTAAATAATCACTTTTAATTGCACTTTTATTCACTTAATTGAACATATTTTATTGTATACTTTACATTTTCTAAGTTTTAGTCAACCAGTTGTAATTATTCTAATCATTCTAATTTGTGTGCACTTTATTCAACTCTAAATGTATTTTTAAATATTTTCCTGATGCTTTTTTTTTTTTTGCATTTTATCATTTGCATTTGACTTTTTTTTTTTTTTTTACCTGTAGCGCATTGTGAGTAACTCTGTGCATGATGAGGTGCTATATACATAAACCTGCTTGTTATGCTGAAGTGTGCAAACTTTCAGGACCAAGATTAAAATTGATGAAATCAAATGATTAATCCTGCAAATTTAATTCTCAGATTCACTTGTGCCCTGTGATGAACTTGGCCACCCGTCCAGGATGCACCCCGCCTCTCACCAAATGTCCACTGGGATGGGCTCCAGCCCCCTGCAACCCTCTCCAGCATCGCTCTACTGGGAGTTGAACCACATTTTCCCTTTGTCATAGAGATGAATATGAATCTACACATTATTAGGAGCTGGTTAAATGTCAGAGAGAAATTATATTTATTTCATTATGGCTAAATAATTTTGATGTTTTTTTTCCTATATGTGATTATTGTCAGTTTATTGTTGCTGTAATGTTTTATTTGTGTTTCTTTCTTTATTTGAGCCATGGTTTCCTGATGAGAAGTGCAGGGAGAGAGAAGTTGGTCTGTCATGTAATAAAAGTCTCCCATTTATTGTTAGGTATTGTGCCTAAATGGAAGCTAAACTGGTATTTCACTTTAACATTTAATGAGTGGCTTTCCCCCCCGGCAGGATCTTTACTCAGTCAAATGAACTAAAGCTACAGTACGTTCAGACAGAAGCACTCGGGTCAGTTACACAACTTTTAAGGTCAGTCGGCTCATCAGCGTTCCATAACCGGTTTGAGTATCTTAGGAAGCTCCTCTGACCATTGGATTATTTTAGAGGACTGAGCTCTTGTTCTCATCCAAAAAAAACATCTGTATTCGATAAAAAAGACCCCACACCAGATGGCCAAGCTGTGCACTGCGTTGTAATGCCAAAACGTTGTGCTTTATTGTTCTCATCTGTCAAGTTGGAGCGAAACAAATCCAATGAAAGCAAGAGGCAACACTGAATCTATCTCCAGCAATACGATCAGATGTATCATCCACAGGACTTGCCCCGCATGACTCCTCCAGGCGATCGAGATGGATACCTGCTGCCCCACTTTCACACCGACCCTCTTTTGGGTCGCCAGCCGGGAGACACACGGTAACAGACTGCAGCCGTATGGAGGCCTTCTACTTGGAGAAGTCCTAAAATGTTATTTTAATTTTGGTTTTGAATGATCCCTGCTATTGTAATTTTTTATTTTCTTTCTTACGTGTGTTTGGGGTTCTTACTGTTTTGCTTCTTCTCTTTGTAGTTACATCTACAGCTGTAGTGATTAAACACGAGGGAACCACATAAAAACTTAATCAGACATGCATCCCTTCTTTAGCAAGTAGCAAAATCTTTCTGTTAAACACACTGAATAAATGCCAACGTTAATATTCTCCAAAGCCCCTATTTTAACTTGTATTACTTTAACATTGATTTTCTTTTTTTTCTTTTTCTTGTGCAAACATTTGATCAAAACAGAGACATTCATAAACAAGAGTGAAATTTCTTCTGGGTATATTAAATCTTTAGAGTTTCCATTAGTGTAAACACATTCCTGTCTTCTTCTTCTTGTGTCAGTGGTGGCAGGTGTTCACTGTGGGGCAAAAGAGACGAGAGAAATAATCAAACTAAACACAGTCACTACCTCCAGTGTGTCTCATGAAAGCATCCATACTCCAGAAATGGTTGTTTTGTGCAAAAAAAAAAAAAAAAAATCCCGTCATGTCCTTTATGACACTTTATGTACTAGAAACACAGTGTACAGGGAGCGGGGCTATTAAATATCACCTTACACCTGCTTACCACAGACACAATAGGATGTCCGTGTCACATTCCAGCAGCAGATCTTCATCTGCATTTACCCGAGTCACGTTCCCCTCATTGTTCTGTCCATGTTTTTTGAGACACTGACGTGCATCCCAGTGAGATGAAACAGGTGAAGCTCAATCTAATCTGTGCTGCTTGTCTTTACCCTCCCTCTCTGCTGCCTCTTGTTCCACTGAAACATATTGTTCTACTATCAGTTTATGGGCCCTTAGATGCTGTCACAAGAAACCCTTCAAGCTGTGAAGTAGCACAACGGACGTGAAAGCTGCTTTCATCAATTTCGTTCACGTGTGTTCACAATCAGCACCTTCATGTAAAGGAAAGCAGCTTGTTTTTGCGTCTCAGGCTGTTACATAATGAGGTTTCCATGTGACCTTAGACAAGATAATCTGGATGGAATGATGAACTTACCACTTTTAATTCACACTTCGTTTTCGACGAGAGATCACTGAAGGAAGAGAGAGAGAAATGATATGTCAGTGTGGTAGCAAATTTCCCAGCAGCTCATAAGATATTTTGGAAAATGTGCTGAATTTGCTTTTTTGCCAACAGTCAGCTGAGAAGACTGATGCTATGATCTCATGTCTGTATGAAGAATATGAAGCTACAACCAGCAGCAGATTAACTTATTAGGATAAATACTCAAAACAAGATGACACAGCTAACCCGACTCTGTCCAAAATAAATCTAAATCTACGTTTAATGGTGGGGGGGTTAAGTGATAAACTTAAAAAAGTCAAAGTGATGGCAAGATTTCAGAATTTTGTCACCCATATTCGCCATAACTAAAACTATGTGATGTGTTTTTTGTTTACACTTCCATTTTTGATTGGATTCAGCTCACAAAACCAGGGTCGTCCCGATGTCAGATTTTTCCTATATGATAATCGTGACAACATAATTCACAATGCTCTCATGATAGAAAATTTGAAATAAATAAATAAAAATGCGATCAGTCAAAGCCATCTTTACTTTTGTTGTTATTGTATGTTTTGCTGCTTTTCTGGCAAATGAAATACCCTCAAAACAAAAGTGTAGGGACGTGAAGACAGGCTGTAATCATAACTATAGCACTGTATGTTGTTTTTATGCTGCTGTCTTTATGATATTATTATAGCTGTATTACTGACATGACATTAAATTATCACAGTTATCAACCTGAGACATCATGAGACCTCTAAAGGTGCTCCTGTGTTGTCAACGGATAGAGTCAAATTAGCCGTTTCTAGTCTTTATGCTAAGCTAAGCTAACCAACACCTGGCTGCACCTTCACTCTTCGGTAGCAAACTTCTCATCTGACAAGAAAAGTAAGCGTCCTTCGCAAAATAAGCTGACAGTTTAGATGATACTTACGCATGCCTGCATTGCTTCCTGGGCAGGGAACTGAGAATAGAATCAAAATGAGGCAATGAGCAGCTTTCACAACGTACTCTTTCATTATCCACACAAATTTCAATGCTTGATCTCATTCATTTCAGAGCCTATACTCTGCATGTACGTCGCAACTCACCTGAGTACATCCTGGCCTGACAGAGGATGACTTTGACTCCATCGTGACCCACTGGTGCCACCACCACCGTGTAGACTTCCCCACACGGGCCCTCCTTCATGTCGCAGTGCATGCTGCCTGCAGCTGCCATGCAGGTGTTGTTGGCTTTTGTTCCGTACAGCTCTACTGTGTGATTATAGACCTGAGGGCCCGAAGAACGCCAGTACACCCTGAGGAAGTTGTTGTTCTTGCGATAGAGCTTGACGCCTGTTGGGCAGCAGGCACCTATAACAAAGAGGATACATGTTTTGTTATAAGATGTAATATATCTTTTCTTTTGCACACGCTACTTTGTCCTGGCATCTACTGCTTAATCCAAGACTTTTGAATGTGTGGAATTTTGAATACTTTTCTTCTTTATTTATATACTGTGTATGTGTTTATCCTCACTGGATGAGAATCCTTGATATAAGCACTCTGACTTGTGCCCCGAGCTGCTGATGGCTTCCAGGTGGACGCTGTAGTTGGTGCCACAGGTGATGCATCCCATCAGGCAGTGCGTGTCCAGAGTGTGGCATTTGGCGTGTCCTCGAGGGGACGTCAGGGCGGCAATGTAGGAGCGAGCTCCGTGGCCGGGTGACCAGGTCATGTTGGTCATCGCCTGGGTGACCTGGCTCACGTTCACAAACATTGGGCAGCAAGGACCTTAGGAAGAGAAATACAGAAAAATGATCAATACCTGAGTATTTTCATTTTGCTGGAGTTTGTGATGCTTTCTCTGTAATTCATTTGTACCACAAGTAAGTGACTCAGGAGAAGCCCGAGTTACTCAACACAAAAAAACAGTAAATTCATGCAAGCTGCTGAACTTATTAGCTTTATTTAAGGAAAAACATCTGCATTTTTTGCGTAGATGATTTATAACAGCTAGGTTAGTGAAAACAGATAACACAGATCACATATAAACAGCTTCAGCTGAATGTGACCCCTTAGTTTAGTTTGCTCTGTGGATTTTTATTCAGCATTTTTGTGCATGATAGGTGTGACCTTTGTGACCTTACCAAACAAAACACCAAACACAGGTTGCTTTACACATTTTTAAACTTCAAGTGGTTCAACAAATCTAACCTATGGGCTTTTTCTTGATCATATGAGAAACTCTACGTCTACATTTCATACACTGACGACAAAGCTTCAACAAAGTGGAGCCCCGTTCCCCACATGGACCTGTGTTCTCTATTTTTGACAGTACTTGTAAAACACACATCACTTTCCTGAACGCAGCAGTCAGCTTCAACCTGAAAAAACATCAGCATTTTTTTTCTCTGAAAATGAGTAAACATAATTGATTATGTATAGAAGGTTAACATGTGAATTAATGTTAGTTTTCACATTGGTACATCTGGCTCTTGGGCATGTAAACCATAGACTGTATAAAAGATGGACGTTGCAACCGGCCCTGAAAAATGAAGCCAACCCGGAAGTGTCAAAAACCTGCAATATCACTACGTCTGCTATCTGCTGGCTCCAAAAAGCCCTGGCTCCTATAGAAATGAATTGGAAAAGAAGTGATCACAGATCACAAAACACCGCATTCCTCCAGCTCAGGATTTTTTTTTAAAATTAGTTTTCATAGTCAAGTCCAGAGATCAGGTGGCGAATCTGAAAATAAATCAATACTGAATTTTTTAAAAATCGTCAAAATTTTGCGGGGCAACGGGCGTGGCTGGCTTGATTGACAGTCGGCAGCGACCATACAGATGAAGCCAACAGAAGGCGGTGAATGTGGGCGGGCAGAGAGGGCCCGCCTCTCAATCCGTCTGACCAATCGCTGCTCCTATGGCTCCGCCCCCTCCAACGATTTTTGCCTCACTGGCTCTAAAAGTCCAAGATGTCAACCAGGAAGTAGCAAAACCCTGGCTTCATTTTCTCAGTGCAGAAACCAACGAGTGACATCACGGTAGCTACATCCATCTTTTATACAGTCTATGATGTAAACATAACACATTGTATGCATTGATAACCAGTCATACTGTGGTTTCCAAAATACCTGTTTCCAAAGGTTTACTGAATCCAGGCAGACTTTTCCCCGCTGCTGAGGTGGCCACTGCTACGACTTCATAAGTGGAGCCGCAGGGCAGCTGTGTGAGCTCACAGTAGTTGCCTGCCGTGTGGCAAGTGTGTCTGTCATAGTGTCCGGTGGCAGTGATGGTATAATTTGTATCTTGCTTGTTGGGGGTGCTGATGAGGACTTTGTACGTGGAGTTGCTGATCTGCTTCATATCCAAGATCTCTGGAGTACAGGGAGCTGCAGCAGGCGGCGCAAAGACAGGAAATAAAGGTCGTTATTTCAAAAACACATAAAGGTGCAGAGAGAAATTATGTTAAAAAAATAGTTTCACAATTTGGAAAAAAAAAAACACGAATTCACTCTATAGAAAGAGGAGCTGAGGAGAATCACCATCCCTCTCATATTTGGATGGTGAAGTCACCACATATAGCTGGTTAGCTTAGCATAAAGGCTGGAAACAGAGGCAATCATGGACTCTGTTCAAAGTCAACAAAATCACAGTAACAGGACTTTGAAAGCTCACTAGTTGACATGTTATATCTTGTTTGTTAGCTTTGTACAAAAACCAAAGTAAAAACAACTTTGTGAGGCTTCCTCTTCCTCCTCTTCCACTCCTGCTGCTCTGGTTAGGTAACATTTATTTAAAGACAAGAGTGAAGTATCAGTCGTCTTATCGACAGTTTCTGTAAAAAGTCTTCACTCCTCTTGGAAGTCTTCCTCTTTTTATTGCTTTTCAACAATGAATAATGGGCAATTTAATTTAGGCTTTTTTGAGAGAAAAAGTTTCTTTCATGTCAAAGTGAAAACCTATTTTTTAACAAAATAATGTCAAATAATAAAAATAAATAAATAATTGTAAAATAAATGATTGCTAAAGTATTTATCTTTTTTTTTTTAATGACTTTAATAAGTGATCTAATTCAACACAGCTGCAGCCAATTGGTGCTAAAAATCACAACATTTGTGAAATGGAGATCATCTGAGTGCTGTGAATGTGTCTCAAGTGACTGTAAAGACAAAGACACCTGCATCTGGAAGGTCCAGTCACTGGTGAATCAGCACTCTTGGTTATAACAACACCCTGAAGACAAAAGAACGCTCAAAGTAACTCCATGAAAAGGTTACTGAAAAGCACTAGTCAGGGAATGGATACTCAAGTCGCTGAATATCCCTGGAAGTACAGCTGAAGTTAATCTGCCTGCAGGCTATTCTTAAAAAGTTGGTGACTGTGCAAGTCAGGGACCAGTGAGGGAGGCTACCAAGTCAACTGAAGGAGCTACAAAGATGGCTTCATAGGAGACTGTCCTCTCAAAATAAAAAAACACAAGTGAAAAAGATCTCATATTAAGTCTCAAGTGGCGTTCACCAGATAGCATGTGGAAGACTTCAGCTAGAAAAGTTTCTATTGTGTGAGTCCAGAATTGAGCTTCAGACAAAAAATACTGCATATCATCACAAACACAACATCCCCACGGTGACCTTACTTGGTATGATCTGTTTCCACTTTGACCTGAAAAAGCCTTTGTGTGCATTTCTGAGCAAAAAGCCAAGTTATATTTACTGTAATACAACGTTGAAAAGCAGTTTTTGAGGCACTTCAGCGCTCAGCAAGGAAGTGAAAGTTCCAATAAGTTGGACATTTTAAATCCTATCTAGTTCCCTTCCTGCCCTCCCTTATATGTGTGTGCAGGTAAGTTTGTATTGACAGTGAAGGATGTCAGGTTTCCATTTAAGCTGTTTTAAAGTAACCCCACTGTACCTGTCTCATGTCTCTGTGCTGTGCAGGTGCTGTTGCATCCTTGCAACTCGCTGCACGGCGTCACGGTCACAGAGTAAGCTGTGTTGCACCTCAGATCTGAGAGCGCACACACCGGTGATGTGTCGTTACAGTGGACGGTGCCGTAAGTCTCCGCTGCTGTCGTCTTGTACAGCTCGGACCCTCTGACAGGCGACCACATGATCTCCAGGGTCTCGGTAGAAACCAGCTTGATGGTAACATCATGTGGACAACAAGGAACTAGAGAGGAGGAGAGACGCAAAAAACAGATTGGGATGATAATTAATACTTGGCAAATGACAATACTGGTTGTTTGATACGTTTTTAGATCATTTTCTACCTTCCAAGCCACTGATGTTGTTGCTTAATATCAGACTAGTAGGATCATAAACCTGCAGGTACTTAAACATTGGCTCATTAGATTGCTTTGAATAAATCTTATTTTTGCTTTGAGTTGTGGACAAATTTGATTAGCATGACATCTTCACTTTTCAGGACACTACAGATAGGATAACTGTGAAAGTTGTATGAGTAATGGGACACCAATGTGAACTAGTACAACAAAGTGGGCTTTTCAGATATGTTGTGATTGTACCAAATATTAGCAGAAGTGGGCGTGGCCTATATCAGCAGAGGCGGTTCCATGTAAGAAATATGTGAATATGAAGTATTCAAATGTGTGATTTACACTTCTTAAGCTATTCAACCAAACACAGTTTTGTTTATTATAGTGTTCTCTTGCAGTCACTCTTCACACTCTGGCTTTCTACTTTCATTTAAGAGATATTTTTAGAACAATGCCAAGGTGGAGATTCCAGCCAAGACTTTAGAGTTTGCTGCCAATAAGCCTTCCAACCATAAACTATGATGCCATAAAACCAAATCTAGAAAACGAACCAAAACCATTAGACCCTGAAAAGGACAACGAGGCTTTCAGGGTTTCTCCTATTAAAATTCAAAAAGCTACCAGTTAATTTTCAGATGTTAAGTTGACATGTTTTAGTGGCGGCAGGTGAAAAGTAAAATGATCCTTTCCAGAATGGTTGGTTGTGATGTAAAGTAGAATATGTGTCTGAAGATGTTAGCTGGTGTTTATTACATATTATACAGCTGTATGACTTGGAGCAAGCCTGTGCTGCTGGTGCTGCTGTATATGCAGGTGCTTCTGTGTGATGGTCCTACTGGTGGTGTAGTTGCGGACGTGCGCATAAGGGCTGGAGCCGGCGTGGTTGTAGGGTATTACGCTGGTGAGGTAGGTGTAGCCACACATGCAGAAGAACTGGCAGGTTGTCTCGGTGGTATTGCACGACTCCTCTGCCCCGTCGTCCCTTTTAATGTAAGCGACGTAGTGCTCCACCAGCGGCACATCGTCCCACATCACAGAGCAGTTACCGGCTGTGGGCTCCTCCACCCAGATGTTCTCTGGAGGACATGGGTCTGTCAGAGACATACAGTTCCCAATAAGTAGAAGCACTCTTTAAGACGTAAGGCACGTGGTAAATGTATGTTAGAAGTGACTGCGGCTGCTGTGTGTGCTGTACCCACATGTAATGTAGTTAAATGGATCTGAAGGACTGCTGGGTCCAGCTTTGTTATAGGCTATGACAGTAACGGAGCGGCTCTGGCCGCACTCTGCAGGTATAATGTAACAGTGGTTGTCTGATGGTTGTCTGTTAACTGAAGAACAGTTCTGGCCGTTGGACGTCAAGGCCACGTAGACGTCCGCACCCTGCACTGACAACCAGTGCACAGTGATCCCAAGAGACCGACCCTGAGTCACCGTGACGAGGGTCACATTTGGGCTTGAAGGACCTGGAAATGACAAAAGTATGCTACAGTCATGTGGCCACCGAGTTGATGTTGGTGCAGTTTTTTTTGCTGTTTTTCTTGCTTACGTGTGATCTGGCAGACAGTGTTGTCGTCACCAGTACGACCCTCAGAGTCCCAGGCTGTGCCCTT
Organism: Stegastes partitus; assembly: GCF_000690725.1. Taxonomy (NCBI): domain Eukaryota; kingdom Metazoa; phylum Chordata; class Actinopteri; family Pomacentridae; genus Stegastes; species Stegastes partitus. Next base: position 464,534 of record NW_007577995.1, read on the forward strand.
GATGCAGTAACGAGTTCCTGGTTCGAGGTTGTCAAAAACCGTCATGGTGTCGGTGGTGTTGCGTTTGAGGCGGATGCTGGAGCCCTCTTGGATGATGCAGAGCGTGTAGAACACGGCGTGCTCCACACGAGGCCAAGTCACATTGATGGTGACGTTGGTGGGGGAGGACGCCTCCAGAACGGGGGCCATCACCACTACAGAGACAGAGAAGAATAAGTGGCTTTAAAAAAAAAATCAATAAAAAAACAAGGAATGGACAAACACAAAGATGTCTTACTTCAACCCTCCCTTTTCCATGTTTTTTTTTTGTATGAGGTGTAAAATGGAAACAATTTTGCTGGGATCATATTACAGTCAGTTCTCCTTCAGGACGGGAGACAACCTAGTTCTCATGGTTTCTCTTTTCATTTTCTGAAAATACTGTACTGCAGAGGGATGGATACGGTTTCCACCCTCCTGCTTTGGCCGTAAAGAGTAGAGACTCGTTGACAATGGACAGTGAAATGACAAACCGTTGTGGCCGGCGGAGTGAGATAACAAGCTATTGTTCTACAGGAACAACAGAAAGGCTGCGTTTCACTCTTCAGACACTGATTACCATCTTGAGTAAACTCCTACTGATCTGTAGTGTCTAGACAAGTGAAAGTGCATGGAGATTTAGCAAGAACAATGTTAGTCAAGATATTGAAAACCACTAAATAGATAGACCCGCCAGATCTTCTATCAGCGTTTGATACGCTCAGGTCAGTGCGTGGTGTCGTGGCAGACTTTCCCCCGTACCTGTCCTGATCTCAACAGGTAGTGAGGGTTGGCTCCTCCTCCAGGCGTTGACGGATATGACGCTCAGGATGTAGTCTGTGTAGGGCTGCAGCTCCATCACGGTGCCCGGAGAGCCGCTCACACTGGTCTCAGAGAAGAAATCACCTGACTTCGACTCTGCCCTCAGGATGTAGCCGGTCGCCCCGGCAACCTCTGTGAACTCAACAGTGATGCTGTCGCTGTTTTTGGAGTAGGCCTTCTCAATGCTGGGCACCTCAGGAGCTACAGAGCAGATGACAGAGAATAGCTAGCGTTAAAGTGCGATACTTTCAGGAGTCCTGCTTTTTTTAACATAAAGCAGTGATGGAATGTAACGAAGCACATTTACACACCTACTCCACTTAGTGTCCTTTTTTTTAAAAAAATCTTTTTTTATACTACATTTCACTTCATTACTGCACTACACTGTAAAAAAAAAACTGCTTTAACTGTAATTTAATATGTATATATATAGCAGCTATTCTACAGAGTTTCACTGTTTTGTTAAAAACAGATAATAACCAGTAAAAACACAGAAAAACATATTAATTTAACCATAAAAAAATGGCAGTTCTTACTTTTACAGCATTAAAATTACGCTATTTTTACAGTATTTAATTCAGCAACAATCACTATTAATGTATCGACTACTCGAAAAATCACCGAAACAAGTGTTGATGTTTGTGTTGCCTTAAAAAAAAAGTTTTTCAGGCGCCCTTGAGTGTCTCACACTTTTTAAAAAAAAATTTTTAACAGAGCATTCATTTGCAAGCTGTGGCAACTAATTACTACAATTACTACAATTTTATTTGCAAAATAGGAGAAGATCTTAGAAATACAGGCTAAAACTCACCATCACTTTAACTTTTTTTTTTTTTTCTAATTGCTCAGTGAATTGTTCTGCTTAACAAAAAAAAGGAAATATTTCTAACTTCCAATAACCCAAAGAGAAGTCTGCAAATGTCTTGTTTGTCCCCCTCACAAAATGAAAACCCAAAGATATTCAGTTTAATGACGTGTAACAATAGAAAATTAGAGAAAAGCTACAAATTTACAATAGAGAAGCTGGTGCATGTTTAACTTGAGCAGTTATGATGCACGTCTTTAAATAAAAGTCAGAATCAGATCAACCAGCTGTAACATTTAAACGCTGCTCAAATAAATATAATGAAATTACTTGAGGTTCCTCCATAATGAGCCTGTAAAACTTTAAATACATAACTTTTACTTGTAGTGGAGCATTTCTGCATTGCTGAACTGCCTCTTTTACTTCTTCCACCACATCATAGAGTATAGAGTGTGTCCACATTCACACTTTAATGTATGATAAAGAACCTGAATCGCCACCAGGAGTCAGTTTTTCTGTCTTCGCCGCAGCTACTGACCTGTTAGTACTTCGATCTCTGCACTGCTGAGGACATTGCCATCATTGTCCATGGCTTCTAACGTCACGGTGTACACTGTGTTTGGTGACAGGGAGTTAACTGAGCCTATGACTGTGTTGCCGCTGAATTGGGCGAAGACCGGTTGCTCTGGAGTGTTCTTGGGGGTCGCTGTGAGCTTGTAGGAGCTGGCATCAGCGGGGAAGCTCCACTGCACGGCTATACTCCTCGATGACACAGTAAACTCTGACAGCGTGATGTCTGAAGGGGATAGAGAGAAGAGAAAAAAAAACATTGGAATGAATTCAAAATGACGTGGAGGTGCTATTAAATATATATGAAAAGTCTGATGCTCATAAAGTAAAAACAATGCATTTAAAAGATGCTGTTGATAATTGGAGCTGTGCAAAAAGTATCTTAAGGCAAATATTAAATAAACTTTTACCGTTCTGAGCCGTGCATATCTGAAAACGACAAAACATGGCAGGTTAATGAATGAAATGATGTTAAATGACAGGAAATACAGCATTTTCCAGACAAGGACATGATTCCAAGGGTAGCAAGCTTTTGGTATTTCACATTATATCCTGAGGCAAATTATGCCCTGTATCATATTCTCAGAGCATGAGAGGCAGCAGGCTGCACATTACCTTCACTCAACACAGATTTCAGGACTGGTCAGCGCAGGTATTTCTTTCAGGTCGGAATGAATTTGTCTATTGAGCTAAGGTTGGGCACGCCACACGCACTTGTTGAAAGCAGCGACGCTCAAAAGAGCCTGTGTTCAAAAAGTTCATCCTTTACACACAGTTTAAAATTAACTCAATATCAAAGATACGGGAAACACGGCTGCACATGTTAAGATAGTTCTGTGTGTTGCATTTTTTGTTCAAATGAATCATCACTTACCTCTGTGATGGTCAATAGAAGCAAAAGTTTCAGCATCTTTAACTGCATTGTTCCCATGCCTTCGCCTGTTTTCCTGCTGAGCCTGAAGGCGTGATGCTGTTTCCTCAAAGTGACTTCAGGGAAGCAGCCCAGGCTTAAATTTAACTCTTGTTTTTTTCTTTTTTTTTTTTTGTCTCTCTCTCTCCCTTCCTCTCTCAGATGAAACGACAGGTGCTTTATTGTTTCAGCAAAAATACCAAAGAGCCCAAAGGCTGTAACTCCTCCCCTCAGGGGTGTTTGGGTGGCCTATCAGAGCGGGAGATGGAGGCTCACCTTTGTCAGATGAGGATGTTGATTGTTTTTAAGAAGGGACTTATTACAAACTGTTTCATGTTTTATTTCTGCAACCATTCCACTGAAATGCTTTAATTAATGTAAACTATATTCTGTGAGTTAAATATTTTGTACCCACCAATGAAATTACTCTACCGTCCCAGCTGAGACGTGTTATATAAAGAGACAACGTGATCTGTTGTTTGGTGTCTGGAAGGAAGAAGAAGAAGAAGCTTATTGGCTGGTTAAGGTTTCATGAGGACAATATTTGATTTCTGCTGATTTTTCTCTCTTGTGATTCCTCGTGATAGATGACACCTGCTTTTAGTCATTTTGTCCTCAATTTGTCAGTGCCTGAGTTAACACACATGTATCAGGTTATCAGGAACACTTCAGGATTTGATTACTGTAAATATAGATATTGCATTTTAGTTCATTTTGTTCGTGTTGCTCTACAGTAAACCACTTTTATTTTCTCTGATGTATATGTAGTATTTTTTTTAGTGTTTATTTTTAATTTCTCTGGCGTTTTTGTGCCTTTATTTGAATCAGACAGTGGACAGAGTCAGGAAATGTGGGGAAAAAATGGTCCAACCAGCAGGAAGTCAAACCTGGGACTTGCCACTCAGGACATTTGCACCCATTCGTGGCCCCTTAAATACAATAAACTGCTTCAGAAGTCACCTGAGGCCAGGATTTACTGTCACTCACTAACAAACAAATAAGCAGAAACTTACAGCTTATGTAACCATATATAAAACCGGTTTGGTACATTAGGATTTGGAGAACATTTAGAAACTTCACACCTAAATCTACTGTAAACCTTTCTGTGCTCTATAGAATTACTGTACACGCAAATAGTTTCAGGTGAAGTGACAAAGACAGAGCTGGAATGATAGCTTCTCTGCTCCCAAGCGGCTGAGTATCTGCGTCAGGTGTGCGTTATGAAAAGGTGCTGGGTTGGATCCCTGAGGACCGGCTACGGACAAACTCTTTTGTGCGCCAAGGCCGAAAGGAGAAAGCTGATCAAATTCAGCTTCACACAAACAAGATGATCACCGCTTTCAAAGAGAACAAAAAGGAACAGAGTCCAATTTCCCATCATCACTACTACAGATGTTCTTCATGGTATATGAGTTTGTGGGGGAACCTTTACTGCTAACCAGTATCTGGACATTTAAAGACTTTTGGTTCTTCAGGCTGTTTCACCACATTCAGTTTTAAATAAATGATGTTAGCATGAGTATTGGAATAACTGTGTGGCAGATCCACTCTTTTCAACACACAGAGCCCAAGTTTAATGGGTTAAAAAGTAATTGGACACTATGAACAAAACAGCTCAAACATGCCTTGGAGGTGATGGTTGTCATTTTAGTCAGCTTGACATCAGTATGCGGCATCAGGAGGTGACATGAAGAAAATCATAATGTGGCTCGAATACAATCTGACAGACACGTGTCAGTGGTATCATTCTAGTAAAAGAAAAAAAAACACAGGAAAACTATAAAAATCCCAACAATCCAGTCACCTGAGGAGCACAGATTTGTTCGCTCAGCTTCAACCGAATGCAGCAAACCTTGGATGATTCAGCAGGGCAGCAATTCCAAAGAGAAGCCGAAGCGACCAAAGAGGTGAAGAGGAGGAACATTGCTGCCTGCTTCGGTTAATCATCCAATCAGTCCAAATAAACTGGCTGAAGATTACAAAAAAAGAGCAAGACTCCCCGCACCAAGTGAGAGCTGAAGGTGGCTGCAGTGAAGCCCGAGAGGAGAGCATCACCAAAGACTGCAGAGGATTTACATAAAACATGAAATTAGATGTTTTGATTCATGCATATGTTTGAAATTACTTTTGTGATATAAGGGCTACATCTTACACAGTTGTTTCTACATTGATGCAAACTGAATAACTGCTCACTGGACTGTATATAGCAACACATCAAAGTATTAATTCCTTTTCCACTTAAACAAGATGGCTGATGTTTTCTGAAAAGCGTAGTTAGTAAAATAAGATTGTTTTTCTTATAGACTCTACAGTCGGATTCAGTTCTCCACATGTTGGTCTGCAATCTCCACATTCTGATCATCATCATTTGAAGTCTGATTCTCAGACTTCAAAAAGACTTCCAAAACATAATCAGTAATTATAATAATCCACCAGTGGTTTAGTTTTGGAAACTAGGGATCCATTATTAATTCTCAAAGACACCCGCCAATGAGTTTCCATCAAACAAAGCACTCAAGTCTCCAACACAAACTGCTCGGTGTCGAAAAAATAATCATGTTAAGATAAGTTTGGCTCGATAGAGATGAAATATATGAACTCATAGCTGGATGCTGCTGAAATGTACAGCGTTAAAGGAAAATCCTTCTTTTACTAGCTTTGAAATGTAGTTTTTTAAAGAAATGTTTAGGTACAAAAACTAACTGAAAATTTGAAATAACCACGTATTTGTTTCCACTGGACATTTACTGAATTAATACATTTAGTTAATTGTGATTCATCTTGTTCCAACAGCTCATAATTAGAGGCTTCCACAAGCCTACAAGTTGATACGGGTAAATCAGTGAATTTCTTCTCCTCTGAATTTCACCTGCTTAAGGAAAAAAAAAGTCACTGAATTTCCCCCAAAAAGACATCTAGAAGAAAAGGCAGCACTCCAGTGGTCCACTCTGTAAAAGACCAAAAAACAAAGAAGAATCCTAGTCCAAAAATAAAACTCACAATAAAACACTCTCAAGAGAGACATTTAAGAAACCTTAGGGAGAACCACAAAAAGGAACCACCTTGCAGGTTTAATAAGTTGGAGGTTACTAGGATGTAGCATTGTGTCGCTACAGTGGATCAGAACCAGGTGCACTGCTGACATGTACACTCATTCACGTATTATCTGTATTTGTAGGAACCATGAGATGCAGCTACGTACAGAATATCCTTTGGTTGACACAACGATGGCTGATAATTGCTAATGTTTTTCAGCATTAAAGTATTGTAATAACTTATTTTAACAGAAAACATCGTATCCTATGTTGAGCTGATGGCATTATTCTACTGTATTAAACTGCTTTGATATACATTCAACAATGTTTAGAAAAAGTTTTTTTTTTTCTTGGAACATAGTTTGTGAGGGTTGATTCTGTATTTGGGCTTAAATATGAGAAACAAACTGCACTGTAACCAAAGCGTTGACAGCTTGATGATAGCTTCACCTTCAGGAATGTGCTCAGATATGTCTTCTTTCCTGATACCCCCTTTAGAACAACAGAGAAATCCAACACCCCACAACAAACCCTGAATGCATTCCGGCACCGGACGACTACGATGGTGACACAAACGGGGTCACAAAGTTGCCCGACAGAAACTCGGTAAGGAGACACTGTGTCGGTAGCAGCCACAGGCCAGCAGCGGTGGGCACAGTAGCTCCGAGGACAGAAGATGAAACTCAGTCGAGGGTTTTTCCTGAAATGCAATATTACCGATTTGACCCAGATGTATTTTTGATTTAACCGTATCTCCTTTTCGCTGGTGGCTGTTTGTGTGTCTTGGGTGACTTATAGTTGGGGAGCAAGTTAAATAAGAAAAGAAGGCAAAGCGGGTTAGGTGACACAAGCGTAGTGTCATGGAGCGCCATAAAAAGATAAAGTTTAGCTTTATTGCTGAGTCACATTGTACTGTAGTGCTGTACTGTACATTGTCCTGTAATGGCGACTGTAACTGGATAGCCCCTTTTACAGATACCAACATTACTGCTATATTAGATGTACCTGTAAAGTATGTGTTAAACTATGTTGATCCACTATTGTACTTCTGGCAAAAAATTTTACGCAAAAAAGTTATTTTGCCTACTACAGTGGATATAAAGTAGTTGTTTTGGTCACATTTTACACACTTGTCAGAATAAAGTTTGGATGCTGGATGATTTATTTTTTATCTTTTTCTGAAATTCAGATTAATTCAGAGACATTCCGTAAAAGAAAAATGCTGTTCATTAGCAAAAATATCAACTCACTTTAAAAAAAACTTCAAAACTCACAATACAGAAGTAATGTTATACCAAAAGGTGGTTTTTACAGTGTGGTTCAAGCACTTTTAGGCTTTTGTGTCTTTTATAAATATACAAACATGTACAAAAACAAAACAAGCTGAGCACAAATATATGTCCGTAAATAACTCAAAATCAGAGATGTTATTATTAAGATATATGCTACATGTGTCTCTGGTACTGTATGGACTGCCCTCAGATGGATGGTAACAAGATAAACTGATGGTACTCGGGGTGTTATAAAGCCTGGTGTTTTCTGCCCCCCAGTGGCTGCATGTTGTGCAGTTTTCTGTGCAGCTGAGCTTTGACCAAGTCAGCAGACAGCCTCCTGGCCATGCGATCAGTGGTCCTCTTCATGCTGCGGGCCACTTCAATAGCCTGATCCAGAGTCCTGCTCATGTCTTCCTCCTGGGAAACCAAAGGAAACTTTAGTTTAAGCATGAATACATTTCACAGCTCTTACTAATTGTTGGTGCTTTTTTAAAAAACAACAACAACAACAACAACAAAAAAGCAACAGATGCTCTTGTATGTAGAGAAAATGTCTGGAATGTCAGCGTCACACATGTTAGAAGCTGACCTTGCTCCTGCTGCGTCTGCTTGTTCTGCTGCCGGTCTTGGACACTGGAGACAGCGTCCGTTGGAAGTACACGTTGCTGGGCAGGAGTGCTGTGTCTGACTGGGTGGAGCGCTTCCTGTGGGGGGACTGCAGCGGTGGCTCCCTCACTTTATAGCTTGAGGATAAATATTAAGAAAGACAGAACTTTATACATTGCCCATAAAAAGTATTCACTAACCTTTTCCTTTTTTATTGCTCCCTTGTTATTGATGTCAACGTTGAATCGTGGTTGATTTTGTCTGTTGATTTGTCTTTTCCGACAATGTTTTACAAACAAAAGACTATTTCATGTCAACGTAAGTACAGATTTCTATGAGGTTATGTCAATTAATTAAAAATACAAAACATAAAATAAGTGATTGCACCCCCTTTAAGTCAGTATTTAGTAGATGCACTTTGACCACAATAACAGCGTTGAGCTTGTGTGGATAGGTGTCCATCAGCCTTGATCTTCTTTGCAAAACTTCTCAAGCTCTGTCAGGTTGCACAGAGATCCTGACTGAACTTTTCCAGTCCAGCCACAAACTCGTAATTGGATTGAGGTCTGGGCTTTAACTTGGCCACTCCAGAACATTCACCTTGTTGTCTAAAAAATCTTTTCCTAAGTTGTAGTTCTCTTGCAGACGAGTTGTCCTCCAGGGTTTCCCTATACTTTACTGCGTTCATGTTACCCTTAACCTTTACAAGCCTTTCTGGGCCTGCTGCCGAGAAGCATCAGCACATCATGATGCTGCCACCACCATGCTTCACAGTAGGGTTGGTGTGATGATGTGCAGTGCATGGTGTCTGTCAAACATAGTGTCTAGTGGGATGGCTAAATCAATACTTTTATAGGCACTGTACTTTATTAAGTCCACTGATAAGTATTTGTAACCCTGCAGGTTGTATTGTAGATGTTTTACCTGGCCGGCAAGCTGCTGGAGGAACCGTAGCTGACCTGGAGGAGGGGCTTCTGGAGGGATGGAGTGGAGAAAAGAGTCCACCTGTCCTTGGAGTGAAAACTCTTCATGATGGCTGCTGATCACAGAAACACGAGAGGTTCTTCTACAGTGTATTCTAATAATCCACAGTATTACACATACAGTGATGACGCTTACAGCATTGATCAGCCAGCTCAGAAAACCCAAGTTTTCTTTTAGTAAATTCTTTCCTGGATTAGGTTTCATGCTGTTACTTGTGTGCACTTGTTCAAAAAAGCGTATCTTTGTTTCGTTTGATATTCTAGAAACCAGGTGAACAGATTACTTACTCTGTGGTCTTTGCTTGACCTTGCTTTCAGAAGTTCCATCATTTTCTAATATAAAACCGTTGTTTGTTGCCGATCCTACAGGAGGGCAAACATGGCGCTCAGTACAACATCATTTGCACAGAAAACCCAAATAGGCAAAATCACGATGTACTCTGCTGTGACCTTGTTTCTGACCTCTGTTGGACTGCATCGTTTCCTGAAGTTTGTATTGTATCTCAGCTCCGCCACCTCTACCGCTCCCTGCAGGTGAGTTGAGCGCCTGCGACATTATTTCGGAGCAGCTTGTGTTACCGCTGCCTGTACCTGGAGACAACATGATCAAAACAAATTGAAAGGTGGAAGACAGATGATCAGAAACTGACTAATAGACAAGTGGAGCAATATTTTAAATACTGTCACATAGTGGTGGAGTACCTTTGCTCTTGCTGGGGTCCATGTCTGATGAGATCCAGTCCTCTATCCTCGCCTGACTGGAGCTGAGGTTACTCACACCTCTGCTGCTTGACTTCCCCACACTAGAGGTTATCATAAAATGGTCACAATGTTGGCTATATTATAATTTGATGGTCTATCCAGGTCTTGTCCTGCCTCATATGTTATTGTCCTCAAACATAAAAACAAGCACTTGGAATCTGTATTTGGTACAGCCTTTATAGGAGTCTGTTTTTATCCATTGATTATCGAATATAAATCAGCATCAAACTAAAAAAAAGTCACATAAATGCACCCTAACATGGAAGAGCAGACTCACCTGTCTGGTTTTTGGTGGTTCCTGGTTTTAGACTTGCGCTCCTGACGTTCTTGTCTGTATTTTGAGGTGAGGTAATCCATTTTTTGTGTTAGGTGTGGTAGCTGAACTAAGCCCACCTCCAGGTCCTTCTTCAGCTTAGAGACCTCTGACTGCAAGGCCAGGATAGCCTCACTGGTCACACACACACACACACACACACGAGCAACAGACAATGATTCAGTCTTTATCCATGTTAATGAAGCAACTGGTTAAGTTTTCAGCAGTCCATAACATACTGACTTATTACAAGAGCAGGAGTACAGAGGGCTGCCTCTGTCTTCGGTGTCCATGGTCGTGCTGAGTGGAGCTTCAGATAGAGGAAGCTGGGCAGGCAGGTATTGGTCAGATCCTGTTTTGTGGTGGAGAAAGAGTTCATCATTTTAGTATTGACCAGACAAGATGGAAAAAAAAAAAAATACATTTGAAGGTAGGTTTAGTCACCCTGCAGGCTGTCTGAAGGGTCCTTAGTGGTGCTCTCCACCCACAGCTCCACTGCAGCTGCTGCTCCACAGTGCTGTGTTTGGGCAGAAGAGTAGGTTCCAGCCCACTGGCAGCCAGGCAGAGCGGCTGAATGGATGGCTGTCTGCAGGTTGGAGCAGGAGCCGTCACTGTCTGAGCTATTTAAACCTTCATTCTGGGACTGTCTGCTGTAGACGGGAAGATAATACTTAAAACTCTCAAGTTAGAACCACGTGATGTGTAGACAGCGACTGTGGATCAGCCACTAAAATACTCTGATTGTACCTTTGTGAGAGGAGATTTGGTTGAAATGATCCAGAGGCCGATTGATTCAAGTAAGAGCTTCCAAATCCGCTGTCTGTCTCTGGACTCACAATCCTCTGCAACTCGAAAAAACACAACGATATTTAGAACAAAGTGTCCTTTATACACCACTGCAACTTCAACAGCATCCCTAAAACTACTACTTGTGTGATATAAAATTTTAATTGTAAGGCCTGGAAGAAGCCAACACACATCTGCGACTGACCTGTGACGCACATGAGGTGTTAAGAGGAGGCTCTGAGAGGCTGTCCGAGTCTTTGGGTGCTTCAGAAGAGGAGGAGACCTCCACTAGCAGACTCACACTATCACCCTGATCACATTCACCCTTTGGGTTCAGGACACTATCCAGGGTGCTACAACTGCAGGAATAACACATGAGATATTTATATAGAGAGAGAATCTGCAGAGAAGAGACGATGTGTATGATAAGAAATATATCACCTTATTCTAGAATCACAATACAGACTGTATGCATAAACAACTCCCCTACATTGTGACATGTATATGTACCAGTCACATATTATTTTAAAGGAAAACCAGCATAAAGAAAATACAACAAAGTCCACTCATAGCCCACTGTTTTATAAGGTCATGGACACCATCACACCACAACACTGACCCGTCAGCTGCCTGCTGCCTCTCTCTTAAGGATGAACTGGTTCCGCCCAGGCATGCTAAGACGTCACTGTGATCGATCACCTCTGACAAAACAGAGCTCCTCTCCTCTTCTTCATCGGCGCCCTCCTCGTCCTCAGCTGCGTGGATGCTCGGTCCCTCCAGAGAGTCCAGTGGGACCCTGAAAAGGGACGGAGAGGAAAACCTGCACACACAGACCCAAACACTGTGTTCCCTCTGCACAGTGGAACCCAACACCAACACCGTGCCCGAAACACTATCCGCCCTCAGGAAGGCCGAGAACGTGCCTATTATATGAGCACAAGCACGCATGCAAGCACCACTCAAAGCATCAATAGCTGGAGACAATAAAGTGGTGCGTTACAGTATGTTACTGCATCGAAGCAGAACTACTTTCGTTTTTCTGCATATTTACCAAATATATATACAGTTAGAACTTTGTTTCACTCTGCTGACCAGCAAAAACATTCATTACTCCAAATTATGAGATAGTATTCAAAAAGAGAAACGTCTATTTTAGGAATTTAAATGCCAAATATTGAGTTTAAAATATATATATGTATGTATATTATTAGTACCGTGAATGGTTGTTTTTGGGTCCAGCATTTTTCTTTATGGGGTCATCAGTCATGAGTTCACTGCTTTGGTCTCGTCTAGCATTTACATGGACCTCGCTGTCCCCCTCTTCTTTTTCTTCGTCTCTCTGAGACGTCTCCATCTTATCGCTCGCAGTGGAAAAACCTGCACTTGGCCCCTGAAACACAAAACCCAGTCAGATCATTTGTAGTTCATGTAAACACGTGCATGCACTCAGCATCTCCTTCAGGTGAGGATTTGTGACAAATGAAGGTGCAGGGTGTGGATGCAGATCGGCTCCTACATTTTAACATAGAGTAACATTAGTTTCAGTTTGATAACATCAGCATGGCGGCTAGCTTATGTTTGCCAGGTGTAATGTTTACCATCGCCAACCTGTAGAGTGTTAGCTTGCAAAACATAGATGAGGCTAAAGGGGGTGCCATTAGGTTTGTAGGTAATTGGACAGTTTTGGATCAAAGTTGTGCTCCATAAAAAGTCTCGGGATCATCAAAGTCCTTTTACTTTTTGTATTGTTATGTTTCTGGGTATTTAAGGACATTTATATTGACCCTTGAAAATGGAAAAAAAAGTACAAAGTCTTCAAACAAAGGTGGTACTGAGGGCTCAGAATGTTCTTTGAGTGTAAACATATAGCTGTATCCATACTTCCTACTAAAGGTACAGTCTTTTGTTGACATTTGACAAACTTTTGAAGCCTCTCAAACGAAAAGAATTTGATCTTTGGCAAGTAAGTAGAAGATCTGAGACGACAGATAAAAAAAACGCTATCTGAAATGACGCAGACTGACCTGGACAACAACATTCTTACTGGTAGAAACTGTACTTCAAGATAAGTATCATCGAAACTAATTGTAAGACATCTAACAATCGAAAAGTCTATGTGGCTGCTACTTAACTGCTCGAGTGGATATGCATGGCAGATATCTGAAATTCAGTTCTGTTCAAGCAGATGACATCATTTTGAAATACAATCATGGATTTCTGCAACTGCACAGTTCTAATTTAACTTGTGAATATCCAACATTGTATTTTTATTAGTCATAATGGGTCTTGCATATACAGAGTTATCTAATGTCTGTGTAAAATTTCATGCAGTTTGTCTGATATTATTTATTGCGCTATGACCAAACATGCAATTCTTAGAGCTCTGGTGCTGAAGCAGCTATAAACCGTGAATGAAATGTGGGGTAATGATGTGTCTGTTACCTCATGCAGAGATGGTGGAGATGAAAACGTGTTCATGCAGACAGGACTGGACTTTACGTGCTGTGACGTTGTTACAGGCGTGGGAGTGGAGGATGAGTGAGGTGGAGAAATTTGCTCACGCACGTTTTTGTCTATCATCTCCTTTATGTCTTCGAGGTGCATTCCTATCCTGAATATATCTCCCTCCACTAGTCTGCACACACGACAACACACACATGCACAAATATGCGCACATGTGAATGGATACGCAAACCTGACACTGACACAGTCACACAGGTTGAATGTTGTGATCTCGTTAACCTGTTTGGGTCAAAGGTGCCAGTGTTCCTGGACAGGCCCATGTAGTTCTGCATCTCCAGAGCTCGGTGCTCGTCCTTCTTGCTCATGTATCTCCTTTCCAGCTGGTCCTGAGCCTCCATCATGCTCCTCAGCATCTGACAAAGGTAAAGTTCTTTTATTCATCTCAATACAGGGAAAAAAAAGTCTTTATTTGGACCACTCGTAAATGTCAGATATAAACTGTTCTTACCATTTGCTGTTCTCCTGTGCTTACAGCCATAGTGCCTACACTGAATTTGAACTCTTCCACCTGAACAGAAGAGGGTTTTTTGGTGTTTGTGTATTTGATGGTAGCTTTGTAAACATCTGGAACATTTTCAAACTCACCTTCTGCATGAACTGGCTGATGATGTCTCTTAGCTCAGCGGTCATTTTCTCGCCGTCACTGGGATCATCTTGATGCTGGCTTGAGGAAGCTGTGGTGGCCTCCTTATTAATGGTGCTGTCGAGACCTGTTTCTCCTTTTTTACTTAGGTTTTCTGCAAACAAACCCGGTAGCACACCCGATTAGAGTTGGGGTCATTGCTCCAAAAAAATTGTGGTACACATTACTGGTCACCTTTTCAAAAGCTGATGCATGACTTAAGCTATTTACTTCCTTTATAAATTAATTTGTCACATTATTTTTTGCATTCCTCTGCAGCATCACCTGAGATGCATTGTCACATATTTGCCAGTTAACAATACGACATTAAACTTTACATATCCCCACGTATCAGGACATATTCTGATCCTAAAAAAAGGAAGAAATAGACTAATCTTTCTTCTATACTCGTTAACATACTACTACCAAAAAGGTGACAACAAAATTGGTGGGAAAAAAAGCCCAAAGAACACTTTACAGAAAAATGTTGTGGTGGGAACAAGACTCCATTGCACGTCTAAGAGAAGCAAGGTGGCACTGGCAGTAGGTTGTACTGCCTCAAAATAACCATTATTGACTGCTGAGTTTAGAAACTGTAACTCATTACATTACTGTTTACAGACAAACGTAATGTGATTACAGTTATGCATTATTTCCCAATAACACTGCACCAAATTGTAAACGACATGTCATTTATAAACTTCCACATTTCTCCTCCAGGATTTTTACTGCCATAATATATTATTTTAGAACAATTAAATCTTCTTTTTAGAAATTATTGAATCAGTAGAGCTGACAAGAAACAAGATTGAGTGCACTCTGTGATAATCTAAAAATAACAATCATCAATAATTAAAATTTCTGATCATTCCTGGTTTAAAAAAAAAAAAAGTCAGTCAATTTTACCTACCCCAATGACTTTTTCTATTTATTTTTTTAACTGGAAATGAGCAATGAATGAGGCTTGGCCAACTGTATTTTCTTCCATTTAGATTTTTTTTTATGCCGCTAGAATGTCATCTGACCCCACTTCTCTCTACAGATACTGGTTGCACTTTGCTGCATAATTTGCAGGTAGGGCAGCAAAGCGTTGGCTTGTCATAATATCAAATGTCAGACACAGAGACGTACCTGATGGTGAAAGGTGAGGCGCTGGGTATCCTAGATGGCTCCCCTCCATTAACTCGCCCTGATCAGCTTCATCCCCGTCATTATCATCATCATCATCATCATCATGCTCTAAATCAAGCATCAGTTCTGAGGAGGGCTGAGTCTGTGAAAACAGACCCATAAATTAGTAACTTGTACTGAGAACTTGATTTTTTAACTAATTTGAATTTCCTAAAGCACATGTAATGCATGCCAAAAAAAGAAAAAAAAGAGAGTAGAGAACTTACATTGGTTCCCAGCCTCATTTGGTCTATGAGGTTCTCTGCCTCTGCATACTTGGTGAGTAGTTTATCATATTCAGCCTTAAAAAATCAGAGACAATTTCAGTTATAGTCTTGTGTCATAAAGCACAGCTTTGTCATGGTGTGAGGAAATAGAAGCAAAAGAAACTAGATTCTGTTTCTACCTGCAGGTGATGCACCAGTGCCGGAGAAGTCTGTTTATCATCCTCTTTAAAAACATATGGCCTCTCTGACGGCTGGACTGAATCCTCCAGAACCCTGCTGATCACATCTAGCATCCCTGGGGAAGACTGGGCTCTGTGCATGGTGCTTGGACACTGAGGAGCAGATCTGGCTGGTCCACTTGGAGCTTTTGGGATTTTTACTTTTGGGGCAACCTTTGAGAAGTCAGGTGGGGGGTAATGAACCTGACCTTGGCCATACTTCATCTCGCTGAAGGATCTGGTGCGCAGCAGAGGGACTCGCTGCACCTCATCGTCCTCTTCTGCCTCTTGCTGCTTCACTCCACCTGCACTGATATCCCCACTGCACTGGTTTGAATCTGTACTGGCAGAGCTGGATTTATCTTTGTCAGCAGCAGCAGATGTAAAATTATCAATTTCCCTTTCTGTCTCCTTCTTTAAACTTGCATTTTTTGAAGCAGTTTTACTCTTTTCATCACAGCTGTCTGTGGGGTTACTATGAATAACGGCACTGTTGTGTGTTGGAGCCAAGCTGAAGAGCGTGTCGTCCACACTCTCCAGCAGGGACACCTCCGGCAGGGTCTCTGCCTCGATCAGTCTCCCTGATCGCAGCAGCTCCTCCTGGGAGAAGTGTCGCAGCAACAGCTGGTTAATGTCTGCAGGAATAGGGCACGGTGGAGCAACCTCACTTGGCTTGGCAGCTTCTAAAAAGTTGTCTTGTTTAGTGTTGGCATCCTCTGGCAACAACTCAAGTAGATCAGGACTTGCATGAACAGTGCATCTTCCATCAGAGCTCATATTTCCCTCAGAGCTTCCTGTCTGGTTGAAGTAGGGGCTTCCAAGCTCGCCATCATAAGGCAGATCCTCCTGATCCTCATCGCTGGTATTTTGTCCTGGATCCTCGTACCCCTGGTCTCGCATGGTGTTTGGTCTTTGGGCAGACACATGCAGCTTGCTGCTCTTGGTTTTGCTTTTTTCCACCCTCACACTCTGACTGCTGACGCTGCTGCTCTCTGAGGAGGTGTCATTTAAGGGTGACAACTCTGCACTCCCTGCAAATTAAAGAACGGAAATTACATAAATACCTAATTAGAAGGTCACAGTGATTAATTTAAGCTTGCTTGCCATGACTTTTTTAGAAATACTTCCAACCAACCACCATTTAGTCTGTGGCTCTGTGAGCGTGCAGTATGTCATTACATTTATCTCTAACAGTTTATCATTTCAACACCTTTAGGTTCGTCAAGCTACATGCAAACAACAAAAGAAAAAAAGATTTGACTTATCACTGTTGTATCATTTTTAAATTGAGCCACAGTACATTCCATTGTTTAAACTTAAAGTCATGTCCAGCATTTACTAACTATCTGTAACTTGTTCTTAAATGTATTGTTTGGCTGATACAAGAAACCCCTTCAGAAAACTAAAACTTACCACTGAGATGGATGCTGGCTTCAGAGGCAGCAGACTCTGCTTGGGACAGATGTAAAGCTAAAGAACTCTCCAGATCACTGAAGTGCAGACTTTCATCCTCACTGAGGTCCACAAAGATGCTCTGCTCAAAGCACTTTTCCCACAGCACAGTGGGCTGGTCCTCCCCCTGAACATCCTCATCTGACTCCTCTGGATCGCCCTCCATGGACACTTTCTCTACAACAGAAAACGTAAGTGGACACTCTATTCATGCTCTCTTCACCTGTGTTAAGAATCGAGGATGGTGCACCGGCTCATTACTTAGCAACGTAACATGTGAACTGACAACATTGGATGAAAATTGTGCTAAGCTGTCAATTATTCAACAATTACCACATTGTCTGCGCAGAAATTTGCGTGACACGAGTGTACAAGGTGTTGTGTGTGAGTTTTAAGAGAGACAATAGCAGAGGATTCCTAGCAATTTCCTGCACAAAAATAAAAGTAGTGATACTATAATGTAAAAATATGTAATTACAAATTGTTCATTTTAAATACATGCATTTTACAACATGTGAGCTGCATTTAATGTTGAAGATCATCTACACAGAATTCATTATTAAATATCCTGTAGTTTAATCTATGCATTTATGCACAATGTTTCAAAAGCACATACGTTTTGCATGTGAGGCCAAATTATAGGCAAAAAAAAAAGTTTAAAAAAATAAATAAATAAAAAACAATATTTTAGAATGATGATATGTTATTTTTTGTTGCAGTCTGTACCAAACAAGCATCCTCCCCTATGGCTGAAATATATGATTTAAAGGCCAGGGCATCTCTGAAACAACACTGTGCTTCATTTATTGTGATGTGTTTTGAGAATCTCAGCTTTATCAAAAAAAAAAATACAGCTTCTGCTATTTGGATGTGGCACATTGCTGTTCTGATATTATTTTGAGAACTTATATCTGTCAAATACATATCATAAGCTAAATCCTATCACATTTCCCTCTCAGGGAAGGTGGAGTGGAAGTAAAAAGTAGCAGAAAATTAAAATACTTAAGCAAAGATTCTTAAAGTTATACCTGTTAAGAGCAGTTTAGGAGTTCATATACTCAGTTATACCTTCCATCACTGGTGACAGATCACACGTGTGAGCACTGTGAAAGCTCTACAAGAAGTAACAACAAGCTACTAGGTTTTCCAAACACTATTTTCAGTCCCATCGTGTGGTATTTGTGTTGCTAGTAACTTACTGTGGTTATAAAGTGGTCCTCCGGTACATTAGTTCTAAGTTGATCCGATCCACAGCCGCCCTCCTGCTCCTGACATCATCCTGAAACCAGCTACAGTATTTCTCCCTCTTTCTGTCTTGACATATGGCTTCTCGGACAGGTTTAGTTTCTGCGGCATCATTAATAATGTAGTTTACACGGCAGCGCTGACCGTCTGGTCCCGGACTGCCAGCGTGAAGAAGCGGAGCTGGTTGCTGGGTAACGCTGCTGAAGCCCCTTTATAGAAGACTAGTGCAGAAGTTAGCTTTAGCAAGTTGAGCTAACCTCATTAGGCATTTATTGACATGATCCTTTTTTTAATTTAATTTTTTAAAACTGTCAGTAAGCAATACGCAGCTTGTGTTTAAAAGGCCAAGGTGTGTCAGACATAATAAAGTTTGTGTTTGTCAAGCGCTGACAGCTAAAGTACAACAATACGTCACCTCTTTTCTATTCAAATCCATTGGTCCAATGACTGTTATTCGGGGCGTGGTTAACTTTGAATGGCGCCCTGTGATTGGCTACTCGGAGAAAAACACACAAAGCTAGTGTAGCCGCAACATTTTTTTTTCTCTTTCTTATCAAAGTTAAATCGGAGTTTTACCAAAGTTAAAGGACAATGTAGCGTAGGTGTAAATATAGTACAGTTTGTTTTAATATGTACAGCCATTTTTTTCAGTTTTTTTTAAACGGACCTATGTTTTTAATCTTGTGAGAAACTACAGAAAAGAAGAAGAGAAGTCACCATTGTTCGAACTGGATCGCCTAACGTAAGTTTAGCGGCTAACAAGCTAACGGAGCTAATCGGTCGCTCAGTGTGACCAGTCGAGTGAATCCACTGTCCACTGTTGCTGGCGTTAATATTGAATTATTTGGGACATTAAAACTCTGACAGCAGCAGCTGTAATACAAGGCTGGAGTTTAGTCAGTCAGGCGTACTTGGTGAACGGTACATTTATCCGAATGGAGCTGATATTGAAGCAGATGTGACGAATAAAAGATTTATCACGCAGGTCAAAGTCAGTGTCATCAGTGGCTTTAATGTTTGTTATAACCCTCACTGGAGTCATGTGTTATAATCAAGCATGTTGTAAAGCTTACTTTATAGTGTATAGTTTGTGTATTGTTAATAGTTTGGATAGATCTGCAGCAGCTGTTTGTACTGAACCATTATGATCTTTGACGTACAGATTTCATTTATATTTGCACTCATGCTAGTTTTGGGTCACAGTTGTAAAAGCATGTGCACAAAAACAAACTACTATGTGTGCATGTGTTTATATCCTGTTTGCCATGTTTACACCAGGCTGCCAGTTGATTTAAAGGTACACATGCTAAAACCAATGAACAGCCCTGCAAGAAACGTTTTAATGTTTGTTTTTTGTTGCAACTGCTTTGGAAAGATGCTTTTTAAATTACTGTGACAACTTTATTGCACCTTACTGAAAGGTATTTCTAATATTTACTCCATCCTTTAGATAGATGTGCCCAATAAACTGGAAGCGGTGTGTGTGTCTATAAATCACCTGTAGTATTAAATCCCAAAGCATTTACAGCCTAAGACTAGTCCTAGAGTAAAATAAAATTCTACAAAGATCTCCATTCTAAATAGTTTTTACTGTAGGACTATGCTTTATGTCTGGGAAAAGTTTATATCAAATCCATATCACACTGTCTAAATTCATGTGTGGAAAAATGCATAACCTTGTATAACCTAGTATTGCAACACAAGTTCATTAAAGGAATTAAAATTATTCATCTTCACAATATTGTTTCTTCCAGGCTTCCCAGATTTCCTGTTCCTGTGTGGAAGAATTACCGGTGAGTATCCCAGTAATAACGAAGCTGTTTCTTTCTTTTGTTTTGGTGCAGGCTTTTGCTGCCTCATGCTGTAAGACTTAGTGGTGTTTCCATATTTAGAGTTTGCTGTCAGACGCAGTCGTCATTTCAGCGCATCAAAGCACAAAGAAAATAGATCTCATCTGCTGTGTGTGTGTTCCAGATGAAATCATATCCTGTTTGTGACTCCAAAAAGGGGTTGGTGATTACCTCCTGTGAAGCTGTCATTAAAAACAAGCTCTTTTTTTATATTTTGATGCACCTCTCGTCATGCGCCATTTCTCCCTATTACACATTAGTTGGTGCACACTGGAGCTTTGTGAGCAGTGCAGTTTGCTCAGGAACACACCCAGCTGGCATACAATGGTGGAAAAGGCTGCATGAACACTGGCACACATCAATCGGCGATTATATTAATGTGCAGGAACATGTACTGTAAGGCTCCCAAAGCCCTGAGCCTTAATTCGTGCCATAACTGTTCACAATCAAGTAGCAGCAGGAATAACAGGCTAGTCAGAAAGATAACTGGTTTTATTACCAAGTCTTTTTTAAACACAACTGCTCAACGTATTGTTAGCGTGGCTTTGCAGATTGACGTCCAAGACAATTCTCTGGAAATGTACTGACGCATAAAATTGCTCTTGTATTCGCTAATGCGTTTACACAAACACTTGTCTGTGTTTTTAATTGATCCTAAACTGTTAAATGTCTTCTCAGTTCTACATTTAGCATGGAGTATCTACTGTGTTGTGTCTGGAGAGGAATATATTTGCTTTCATCTCGATTGTAAATCAGATTCTGACATCAATAATGCAGGAATGAGATGTTTCATGTTGTCCAAACACTTTCTTTGTTGCTGTTATGGTCCTCTTTATTTTAAAAAATGTGCTCTGCTATTGCAGTATAACCTCTAGTGCTAAACAAACAAAAAAAAAAAGGTGCAACTTAACAATGCTGTTGCAGATCAAATATCCTGAATCAAGATGTTTTATGAGTACCAACCTCTTTGTTGTGTATGTGCAACTGGACACAGATTAATACATTTAGTAGGCAATGGTGTAGTATTAAAATTAAGTAATACTCATTCCTATATTAACTTCCTTTATAATTTCTCAGACTTGAACTCCCAGGCAGATCAGTTCTTCATTTTTTGGGGGCCTTGACGTGATCTTCTCCTGCTTATCTTTCATGTAGACAGTAAAACGCCCAAAAGCCAGATAATTTGTCATGTTTTTATTAACAGAAATAGGCCACCAATGAGTGGGATGTATACAGGTCTCAACATTTTGATGGAAAAAGAAAGCAGTGATAGTCATTCACATAAATATAAAAATATTTGCAGTCATATGAAAGTGTGTTTGAACTGTCACTATACAAAAACTCCAATGCCCTGTATCTGAGAAAATGCTTTTAAATACATTCACTGCTTGTTTGCTGTGTCTGTGTTGTTGTTGAACTGTTGTTTAACCTAGTTTGCAAATAACTGGTCTGCCCCATTTTCCCAGTTTGTGTGCATGTGTGTGTGTGTGTGGTGAGGAGGGGCTTATGGTTTAAATTTGGGGGACCAATGGGTGTGACTAGTATGAGCTCATGGAGGAATTAGGCAATGGCCCTGGTCTTTACTCGGTGCAGTCTGTCTTATCCATGTAGCTCGCTTATCACTGTCCTTTCCTTTGGTGGAAGTCGCATACATGCAGTAGGTTCATCTGTTTTGCTTTTTTTTTTTCAGAGACTACATTTTAATTTTTTTTTCTTGACAAATCATGCAACAGGTTTCTGGTTGCTCTTTCTTTTCAGTGGCTACCTTAACCTATGATTTGCAGCTGCACACTCTGTAGATGATGTTTTTCCTGCCATCTCTGCTCGCATAGATTACATTCATAGCTTTCTCACCTTGTCGCAACTTTAGAGCACCACGGGCCGTCCGAGCCTGGGTGAACTGAGTCACCATCCTAGACTGACAGCTTGCCTGCGTTGCCCCCCCTTTGCATTCATTCCCGCCCCGCTCTCTCACTTCCTGCCTGCGCTGCTTGTGCACACTGCTGTTTGGTTGGTGTTGCCATGGCACCGTGTAGCCAGAAAGAGGCTTCACAGACAGCATCTTGTGTTCTCTTCACAGAGGGCCGCTAACAAGAGATTGAGGGGCAGTGACGCAAAACACACAATATACGAAAGCAGCTGTGTGGACTGACGCTGGGGACTCTGCAGCTCTGACACTTACGGGTTTACCTTCCCCTGGCAGAGGCACAGTCGCAGGCTTGACCACATTGGATGACTTTTTACTCGGTTCACCTCTTCTTGCCAAACTTCTTTTGACCAAAGATTAAATTTTTTTTTTTTTTCCTCGTTGATTCTTGTTTTTAAACGCAACCATTTTTTCGGGAACGAAACTGGGATTTTCCCTCATATTATGCACTTCAATGGATACCGGTGGCTCAGTGGTTAGTATGCGAGCTGAAGAGCCGTCCTTTCATGTCCGCTACAGGTAGGCATCTCTCGTCTCTCCTCTGAAGTGTGGTTGTACTCTAGACTCAGTGTGGCTCAGTTTTTCAGCTTTTCCCTCTCACTAGTTTTTGATGGAGCTATTGATGAAATGATTTGCTGATGTTTAAGAGAAGAACTGCTCTTTATATTTGTAGTCATTTAAACTTGTTGTGTCAGATGAGTCAGTGTCATGGAGCAGATCATGGATTTGTTTGGTTACCTTACTGAGAAAGTGATGCTATGAAATTTTAAGTTGAGGAATTACTTTAAAGCTTTTCCTTTGCTGAAGAAACTCGTCAGCCAAATGTCCTCATATACCCAGATAAAGGGCTCTGGCAGCAGGTGTGACCTGCCAGCCGCAGAAGGACCTGCTTCAGCGAGCTTAAATATTTAAACAAGCACTGAAAAATTCATCGCTGCTGGCTTTGTTTATGGGCACACGTGTGTCCAAGTTGATGGGACAGTGTAGGTGCCTGCTTGGTGACAGGACAGCAGATAGTTTTTTTCCAATAGCAGCCGGATGGTTACAGTCAGTGAATCGATTCCATTGACTGCACTACAGAGTCTGCTTGTGTCTGACACACCTAATCAAGATACTTACTGTAATCTGCCAGGTGCATACTCTACAGATGTAATCTCGGGTGACCAGGTCACGAGGGGAGAGAGCTTGGAGAAAAGACAAGCAGATTAGCTGAGAAAATGTTGATGGAGCAGTTTCCCCGCTGCCATGCATTGGAAGTTAATACTGTGACAACATCACACGCGTCTCCTTGAAAGTTTTCCAACGCGTGATGCTAAAATATCCGTGTGACGTCAGTTGACTCATGGCTGTGATATCAAAGAAAAGGAGTGTTTTTTTAAAAATTTCCTTTTGGAACCCTTTTTTAAGATTCCATGAGCAACAGACAAGCTTTTCATCACCTATAGGCTGCTAAGTTGGCCTAAGGAAACCTCTCCATGCTTCAGAGAAAGAGAAGAAGCTGCAGCCTAGAAGTCTGTCAAGTGGAAACGGCAGTAGATGCCTCTCAGATGCTCCATGTGCTGTTGTTGTTGTTGTAAGACACCAAAAGCCGGCAGGTAGGCTAGTATTTGCCACAGCTATATAGCGTTAAATGGTATAGTGTTAACTTGGTAGTAAACAAAAAGTGGGTGCTTCTAATTTAAGGCCTAAGACCGCTGAGCTGAGCTTTATTGGCTATTGAGGACACCATGTTTGCCTTTGTTCAGAAATTATAGCCTAGCCCTACGGTGAGACAAGCGACTGTGTTTGGTGTTTTTGCGTCATTTCAGTAGCACACAATAGACTATGTAAGCTGTTGCTTCATGAGAGCAATCCAGACTAGATTGTGCCTGTTTCTTGGGCTGTTTTTGAGAGCTTTCAGATAACCACTGGGTGGGAACAAAAAGGAACACTTGAGATAAACAAGCTGAATAGATTTTGTGTGAAGCTGATCTCTTTCCAAGAAAAAACAGTTTCCTGAAAGACAGAAGTTGGCTGTCTAAGAGCTTTTGCTATGCACAGACACGCTGCTTAATCTTCCATCTACAGTTAAATCATCAGCCATTGTCTGACACGCCTTTCATCAGGCTTTAAAACATCTGAGCCCATCCTCATGCGTAACATCTTGTCTCAGAGGAGCCGCTCCAAAGTGCTTGCTCCAAAATGATGTTCTACCTTTTTATATCAATTTAGGAAGTAATAATTTCCCAAAGCTATTTTGTGATAAATGTAGGATAACGGGAAGTGAATTGTTTCTTACATTTAAAAGATTGATTCTTCCGAACCAACTCACAAATCACAGCTGCTGGAACATCTGTGAATATGCATTTGTGGTACAATGGAGAGCGGTTGAAAGTAATGTCCTGTAAAGCCTACACAGCTTGTAGTTAATGGGCTAAAACATCCAGATCCACCAGGATGAATCTTTTCAGCCACAGCACAAACTTTTAAAACTATTTTTAAGTCTAGAGCAGCACCAGTAAACAAGGGAATGATGAACATTGTGGGTTAGCGTTTGCTCCATTTGACTTTAAAAGGAACCCACTTTACTTTCTGTGGCCTGTTAAAAGGATGTGAGATCTACCATAATAAACAAACCCCAGTCCGAACCATTGTTCTCTGGAGGTGGAAGGAAGCAGCTAAACAACATTCCCCCGTTGAAAGCTTCGAAAGACGCTGAGCCGGGAGTGCAGTCCGGTCATTTTGGCTGTAGGTTCCAGCAAGAGAAGACCTTCTTTTTCCACAGTTTCTTGTCGTGTTTTTTGATTCTACACACTTTGGTCATTAATGTCTTGAGGCTTAGCCAGTTCAGCCAGCTGTTCAAAGTTTCCGGGGACTGACTCTGCTTCTCTCTGCTGCAGGATGGAGGTGTCCTGCCTGGAGCTCGCGTTGGAGGGTGAGCGGCTCTGTAAGGTGGGGGACTACAGAGCGGGCGTCTCCTTCTTTGAGGCTGCCATCCAAGTGGGCACAGAGGACCTGCAAGTGCTCAGTGCAATCTACAGCCAGCTGGGCAATGCCTACTTCCACCTACATGACTACACCAAGGCCTTGGAGTTTCACCGACATGATCTCACCTTGACCAGGTTGGATAGACACAAGAAACCCACAGCCATGCAGATATTCATTCTATCACTACTATCAGTACTGACATAATATGTATTCTCTAGAACAATTGGTGATCTGCTTGGAGAAGCCAAAGCAAGTGGAAACCTTGGGAACACATTAAAGGTTCTGGGGCGATTTGATGAGGCCGTGGTTTGCTGTCAGAGGCATTTGGACATTGCCAGGGACATAAATGACAAGGTGAGGCAACATATTCAAGTGCATAAGTGGTCATGTGTACAGTCAGATATTGTGTAATGCATATGGGGACTATAGAGGAAGTTGACCCTCACTTCTGACATAGTTTTGTTTTCCTGGACTTGCATTAGGTGGGGCAGGCGCGAGCTCTCTATAACTTTGGGAATGTGTACCATGCCAAAGGGAAAAGTATCTGTTGGAGCGGGGCTGAGCCCGGAGACTTTCCAGAAGAGGTCATGACGGCACTGAGGAAGGCAGCAGAGTATTATGAGTAAGTCGCAGAGCGCGTGGGTATTTAGCATTATGAACTCCTTGCTGTTTTTTTTAAAAACTCTATTCAAATGTCTGTATCACAAAGGTTGTCCGATTGTTTGTTTGTCACTTTTTAGGGCAAACTTGGCGATAGTGAAGGAGCTCGGAGATCGAGCTGCCCAGGGGCGAACCTACGGCAACCTTGGCAACACACATTACTTGTTGGGCAACTTTCGCAAAGCCGTAGCTTCTCATGAACAGGTACGAGTGAAAACCTTTTCTTTATCGAGAGTGAGCGTGCCTCAACGAAAAGATCCATTTTTAAAGTATATTTTTTTTTGTTTCAGCGTTTGCTCATCGCTAAGGAGTTTGGGGACCGCTCAGCAGAGAGGCGGGCTTACTGCAACCTGGGGAACGCCTACATCTTTTTAGGGGAATTTGAAATAGCAGCTGAGCATTACAAGTAAGCCACAGCCAGTGGTTCTCCTGAGAAAATGGGCCTGTAAAGTAGGTGGCAAATATTGAACAGATTTTGAACTAGCTTGTCTTGTCATGTTTTTCAGGAGGACACTGCAGCTGGCGAGGCAGCTGAAAGACCGAGCTGTGGAGGCCCAGGCCTGCTACAGCTTGGGCAACACCTACACTCTTCTCCAGGACTACGAGAGAGCCATAGACTATCACCTCAAACACCTCATCATAGCTCAGGACCTCAATGACAGGTACAAACACACACAAGCACAAGATTATTTGCTGTTTCTTATATTTTCCACTGTGATGGACTTATTTTCTTTTTGTAGGATCGGGG
Organism: Stegastes partitus; assembly: GCF_000690725.1. Lineage (NCBI taxonomy): Eukaryota > Metazoa > Chordata > Actinopteri > Pomacentridae > Stegastes > Stegastes partitus. The sequence continues at coordinate 491,027 of NW_007577995.1, forward strand.
AGGGCCGTGCATGCTGGAGTCTCGGAAATGCTCACACTGCACTCGGAAACCATGACCAAGCCATGCACTTTGCTGAGAAACACCTGGAGATCTGCAAAGAGGTACACAAAATAGTCTAACAGTAAAGCAATGCAAAAACAGTCCATGCTTTCTCATTTTGAAACAGGAACAGAAATAGTTCAGCAGTAAAAGTGACTTCTTCATTTGAGTATTTTTTACTTGGTTTCTTCCAGACTGGAGACAGGAGCGGAGAACTGACGGCTCGTATGAACGTATCAGATCTCCAGACGGTTCTGGGTCTGAGCTACAGCACAAATAACTCCACGCTGTCAGAAAATAAGGACATCGACTACAACCTGCATGGTAAAAACTGTGTAATCACACTGCTCGCATTTCTTATTTTTTATGAGTGAAATTTATGTAACATTATTTTTTTTCTATTTTAGGAGCAAGACCCAGGATGAGCAGGCGTCACAGCATGGAGAACCTGGAGCTGATGAAACTCACTCCAGACAAGATGAATGTAAGAACTTCTCATCCACACCGACCCGCTTTCACATCACACACCAGCACCGCTTCTTTTTATTTTCCGTTTTGCTGCTAAGCTTGATTTTTCAAAAATGTTTTACTGCACCAGATACCGTCATTGTTTACCTTCCAGCCGGTTTTGTTTCTTCCTATCCGCTCCTTTCTCCTGTTTCCTCTCTTCGTTGTGATAACGAGTCCCTTTCTGTGCGTTGAAGGGTCAAAAGTGGAACAGTGACATCCTGACCAAACAGTCCAAACCCTCCCTGGCTAAAAGCTCCTCCAAGCTGTTCTTTGTCAGCCGTCTGCGTGGGAAGAAGTACAAGGCTGGTGGGAGCAGTAAGGTCCTCCAAGACACGAGCAACACTCTGGACACCAGCCAGACTGCTGCTCAGGGACCACAGAAGGTATGCAGTCAAGGGTGCTTTCACTTGATAACCACACACATGCCTCAGTAGGTCTCCTACATCACAGAAGGCCTGTTCTGTTTCACCGTTCCTTAAGTTTGTTTGTCTTTCTTCACCAGCGACTCAGTCCTGACATGCTCGGAGATGAGGGCTTCTTTGACCTGCTGAGCCGCTTTCAGAGCAACCGTATGGATGACCAACGGTGTTCGATACAGGACAGAGGCAGCAGGTTGTCGTTAAACAGCGGTCCAGATTCGCCACCCAGGGCCATCAGAAAATGTGGGTCCACACACTTCATGAACACACAACCAGTCCTCACAGTACTACTTCATTTTCATACTGTTTTTGATTTTTCTCTACATCTATAGCTGTGTCAGAGTCTGTCAGCATCTCGAACGCCCCAGGCAGGCGGTTAGAGGAGTCGTCAGCAGCGGGGGGAAGCCTGCCCGGCCTCAGGCTCAATCAAACCAGCAGCCAGGCCGTGCTCAGTCACCTGATGGCCAACGCTGACAACGCTGAGCCTGACGACGACTTCTTCGATATGCTTGTCAAGTGCCAGGTACTTCAACCAAGTGCTATATTGATAAGCTTATGCTGCATATAACACACACAAAATTAGAATCTGCTTTTCAAGACAAGAACGTTAAAAACTCCACATCTCCATTTCAAACATACATCCTGTTTATTTTGTTTCTTCCAGGGATCCCGTTTGGATGACCAGCGCTGTGCTCCTCCCCCTCCTCCGGTCCGAGGCCCCACTGTACCCGATGAGGACTTCTTCAGCCTCATCATGCGCTCTCAGGCCAAACGGATGGACGAACAACGTGTCACCTTGCCTTCTGCGGCAAACACTACAGCCAGGCCTAGCTCCAGCTCCAACTGAGCTAAACACTAAAGGGACTAAAGGTGTTGGTTTTATCAGCATTGTGATTGATTATCGGTCACTCAAAAAAAAAAAAGCTCTTGTCTCTCTAACATTTGTCCTTTTGGACCAAGCAAAGCACTGTCAGCATTGTATGTAGTTCACAGCATGGAAACATCTCAAACAACAAGGACGCACAACTTTAACACACCAACAAACTCACAGTAGCATCAGGGACAAAAGTGTTGGGTTTTTTTTGTTTTTTTTTTAGCCTTGTTTTTAATGGTTCTGTACTGCTGCATATTTCATTTCAACCCATGTGTATTTTTCAATACGCAACTGCATATTTATTGTACTTTCTGTGATTATAATCGTGATCACTGCCGTCCACCACTATGAAGTAACATGGTTATAGTCACAATCTTGTATGAGTCAGTGTGGACACAGAGGTACAGCACTCTTTTCATGTATTTTGTTTAAATGTGAGGTTTTTGTTTAGTTTAGGAATCAGGCAAAGGAAAATAACAAAAGGTATTTTAAGCAAACTTATAAAAAAAATATGAATTTAACCCATGTACAGCCCTTTGTTCTTTTGTACTAAATGTTTTGAATGAGGCAATAAACAGGGTTCCCACATGTCCTGGAAAACCTGGAAAATTATTGAGCTATTTTCCAGTCATGGAAAGCATATGGAAAATGAGAAAACAAAGTCCTGGAAACAGTTAAGTTATCCTGGAAAATTATTTATCCTCCCCCTGCCAATGCAAACAGGTTAGAAGTTCTGCACATGCATGTCTGTTGTCACCTTATCTTCTGGGCAGCATCAGGGCATCGCGCCCCACCAGACGCTACCAGCCAATCACATTTGCATTTCCGCTTAGAGCAGTTCTGTAACCCAGTGCTTCCGATTGACTTTGTCACCAGATTTAGTGATTTTTCAGACCCCGTTAAGAACTTGGCACCTAGAGACAAAACTGTCGACTGTAAGTTGAAGAATTTTGCTAGTATTGGTCCGTGAGTGTGAGGTTTTTCTCTCCCGCGGGTGGCCACAGGCTCACCTCTGGCTTCCATGTTCATTTAAACCACTGGCATGGGCATCGCACCCATGCTGGATGTGGGTGTTGCGACACCCACACTTTTACTTAAACATTATTTCTTTTTATATATATTTCTTTGAGTTTATCATGGTTATATCACAATTCCTTTATTTTACAAACTTAAACATTTGTGAAATCTGTAACATCCATCCATCCAT
>NW_007577995.1:498568-503955 GCF_000690725.1 Stegastes partitus
CACGCACGCCGTCGCGGCTCGCCACTAAACAGGAAGTGGCTCGTAACTAGGCCATACTTGCTCTGATCTGCCCCAAACTTGACATGCCGGATCACAGTCCCGCCCGGACCAGGCCGACAAGCGTGGGGCGAGGACCCGTCCATCGCCGCTTGCGGCTTTAATTTTTGTTATATCTTTTCATGGGACAACACTGAAGAAATGACACATTGCTACAATGTAAAGTCGTCAGTGTGCAGCTTGTATAACAGTGTAAATTTACTGTCACCTCAAAACAATGTAATACACAGCCATTCACGTCAATACCACTGGCAACTTAAGTGAGCACACCCCTAAGTAAAAATATCCAAATTGGGCCCAATTTCCCTCCCCGGTATCATGTGACTTGTTAAGGTTACGGAGCGGCCAGCCCAATTCCCAGATCTTAAGCCAATAGAAAACTTGTGGGGTGACATTAAAAATGCTGTGTCTGAGGCAAAACCAGGAAATGCAGAGGAACTGTGGAAGGTAGTCAAATCATCCTGGGCTGGAATACCTGTTTACAGGAGCCAGAAGCTGGTCGACTCCATGCAGCACAGATGTCAAGCAGTTCTCAAAAACAGTGGTTCTACAACGAAATAGTAGTTTACTGATTCACAGGAATGTTAAATCTGAAGCTCTTTTTTTTCATTTTAATGAGTAAATATTTGAGTTTGTAATGAAAAATGCAAACACTGCTATTTTATTGAACAGCCCAATATCTGATATATTTGTTATAATTATTTTTCATAGATAAATTATAGCCATAGACTGCACATCAAATGTCTGAGTAGTAAACAGCAAAACAATCTGGGTAAATGCAAGCTACAACTGTAGAAAACACTTCCAAAGAATGAGGGGGACAGGGGAATGTATTAGCGTATGATAACTTGTGTCTGTAGCAGCTGAAAATGTCCTGGAAAAGTCCTGGAAAAATAATTTCAGCACAAGAGTGGGAACCCTGAATAAAACTTCATTCATGTACGCATCTTGTTCAGATTTTTTTTGTGTGTTTTTTAATGTTAAGTATCCATTACAACAAAACACAAAGTACACATTTTGTGTAAAAGACACTTTATTGAACGTACCAGCAATCAGACTTCAGTTAGCTTGAATTAATTTAGGTCACTTTTAAAAACAAGAATTAAAAAGGCTTAATACAAGAGCCACTAGCATTTCAGAAACAAACTAATGACTGTACATACATAAACACAACTGAAATAAATACATCTATGTATTAGTTTGGCCTTATTTGTTAAAATAATATACACTATACATGAACAAAAAAACTTAAATATGCATCTTTGTAAGTAAATCAATGTAAGAGGACAATGTTAAAAGACAAAGTGCTCATGGAAAATACAAGAAAAGAATACAATGCATATGCCCCAAATACTGGTTCTAAATAAATATCAAAACACCCGTGCTTCCATCCAGATTTCATTGTGCATATGGTTCGACCCTCGTTATGGGCAAAGACTGCCACCTACTGTTATGTTACTAATATAGCAGGAGACACACCAAAGCCTCTGAACACGAAAAAAGTCCTAAATGAAGGTAAGGTTGAGTCAACCAAATTAAACCGTGTGTTGTATTTCCCTTTGATGCCGACATAATAACGATCTTCCATTGCAAGCAAGCCATTGCAAGACAGCGTAACAGCTTCAGCGCGAAAAACACTGATTTCAAATTCAAAACAAACGCACTAGCTACAATAACTTTTTTTTTTTCTTTTTACACATTTTGAGTTGTAGTAATGCAGTGGATACAGTAACATTAGACTTCAGTACATCCCACGGGGAAGCAACAGATAGTATGACTTCCACAGATTTAGCCTCCTGCAAGGAACGGCTCACTACTGATACACTGAAAAAATTACACTTTACATCGACTTTTGTTTTCCTAAACAATAGCAGCATTACACCAGCTGTAAGAAAATGATATGCAAAAAAAAGAAGGAATGTACGACCTCTCGAAATGACTTAACAAAATTTGATCTTGAAAAATGACCATATTATCATTTCTTTTTACTTCTTTTTTTTTTTTGTTATGGAAACTGAGAACTCAAGGAAGGCACCATCATGAACAAAGCACTCCTGTCTAAGCTTGACAACTCTCCGGTGAAAACAACATGCAGGAAGTGACCGGTGTCTGTAGGGAGTGAACATGTAGGACGACACCACGTGGAAAAAGGGGATGAAAAGTGACGGTGATGAATAAATCCTGCAGTTTTACAACCGGGGGAGATAAATGTGGGGGGATGTAAAGAAACAGAACATGCAAAATGTGTGCTTTCGATGTGTCCCGGGTTTGTATCCATTTGGTTTCTACAGACAGGAGGGAAAGGCTCAATCACCTGTGTGTGTGTGTGTGTGTGTGTGTGTGTGTGTACCCGCATGTGTGTGTTTTTTAGACAGTGTTTAAAGGAGGTGACAGACAGTGTATTTAGTGCAGGAGGAGCAGTGTTGTTTTAGGGGAATGTATGTCTTTCAGATTAGAGTAACTGGTTGTCTGTGTGTGTGTGTTTTAAGGGTTGTGTGTCCAGAGTGTGACAGTGCGGTCAGCCGAGGACGAGAGGAAGGACAGGTCTTGTGTGTGCCATCGACACTGAATCACCTTGTCGCCGTGCTCTCCCACCACAGTCAGAGGCAACTGTTTGGTCAGATCCCCTGGAAACACAGAGGAGATAGAAAAGTATGACACACACACCTGCTGAAGGCGGTTTTCCTTTTATACCCTGCAACAATCTGCTTAGCTGTGAAACTCAGTAGATACAGTTATATATAGAGAGAGAGATTTTTCTGCAAATAAAGCAGGTTGAAGCATGTCTTTGTGAGCATATAAAGAGTTAAAGGAGATAATCCAAGGAGCTAACAGCGCTAACAGATGCAACCTGTACTGACTGGACAATGTGGTGTCCAAGAGTCCATAGCTGTCCACACTCAAGTAAGCAAGGTCTTTTTTTTTTCTTATACAGTCTATAGCGAGGTCTGCATTCCCCTGATATCAGCGAATGCATTGGGTTACTGTGGGCAAAGCTGCACATATCTGCATTCTGGCAACACATACAGGCTTTCTGACTCATGTTCTGCTCGTTTTCAGCTCTACTAGAGAAGCTTTGCATTATTCACAGTTAAAAGAAAACACTATTTTTTCTTTTACAGGCAATTTATGCAGCCCCTCAGTTCATCCTCTCACCAAACTGGCGTGAAATAAAAAGCAAGCGTTTGCTGAAAAGTGAGTAGTTTGTATCCCTGTTAACAGCAAAGAGGTGGAGGAGAAGTGGAGCTGAGGTGAGCCGTGCATCTTTACAGTTTAATTATAGAAAAATGCTTCACTTGTACAGTTTCCACAAACCGAAAAATTAGCCATAGAGACCAAAAACAGTTTTGCACCAGGTTGTAAACATGTTTATTTCTCCTGTAAAGTTGGGCATTTTAACATAAGTGTCTATGGGAATGACCTGCTTTTGGAGCCGGCGTCAAGTGGCCATTTATGGAACTGTATAAATGTTTCTGGCACCTCCCTGTCGGCTTCGTTTTTCAGCTCCAGAGTTGCAGCTTGTCGGAAACAAGCAGTTTTAGTTCGTGTTTTTAAAAACCCACATTCTTCTGACTAGCCAACTTGTGGATGCCTTCAGTGTGACAGCAGCCAGTGCTAGTAAGCAGCTCTGTCTGTGATTTGTGCCTGTAGATGAATGTATACAGAAATCTGTGACAAGCTGAGGTCAGAGCAGTCAGAAGCCTGAGCTCTGGGCTACAAATATCCAACATCGTAACATGTCCTTTTTAGCCAATAGCAGGCCTTTCCTTCTTATCATGTTATACTTCTCAACTGACTTAACAGAAGGGCATTTTCTGATATGGATCACAATATCAAAGCAGCCATACCACCATGACAAATGTCCTTATCGTCCGCTTCTAATGACCACAGACTGGCTCATATAAAGACAGAAATGCTGGATGAAGCCTCTAACTACTGTCTGCCCTCTGATGCCTCTCTTCGACGTACCTTGGAGGTTGGTGACCATGACCTTTGTGTCATAGGAACCGGTGAGCAGGTAGTGCGCTCCAGGAGAAAACCTAACGGATCGAACGTCGCTGGTGTGTGGCCGGTACACTTGGACGATGCGCCCTCCTCTGATGTCATACAGCATGCACGCACTGTCTTCCTGTCCTGTTGCTAGGAGACGGCCACTAGGATCGACTGCTACCGAGGCAACAGGACTGCCTGTGTGGTGAAGAATGGGCGTAGCTGTATGAATACCAATAAAATCATTCTCCTCTGACTGAGAATCATTATGAGCACCCAGTATAATCTACTTCTGGTATCACACATTGCTCGCAGTTTCCAAGGATTTGCTGAATAAGAGCAACATTTAGATGAAACTCACAACACAAGTGGAGCCATACCTGAGCCGTGGAAAGCAGTTCCCACTACTCGCACACAGCTGGGTACCCTGAGGTCCCAGAAACGCACCGTCTTGTCTTGAGAGCCGGAAGCGATCATCCAGCCTCCCCACGTATACAGAGACAGAATGTGACCTGGAGAGAAATAAACACATTATACATTTCTCAGTTTCAATCTTTCCATGAGTTCCAGGTGGAAGGAAGAATCAATCAGCGTACCTGTGTGCCCACTGAGGGCGTGCAGACCCTGTCCTCTCTGACAGTCGGTGGTGTAGATGTTACAGTCTCCCGCTCCGGCACTGATCAAGATCGCCCCTCCGCTCTCTGGACCCTCCATGAAGGCCAGGTCTCTGATGGTGCCGTCATGCATGCTGAACTCCAGGTCTGGGCCTGAGACACACAAGGACACGAGCGAAAATGAGAACGCCGATGTGATCAAACTGAACTGTCAACATGTACCCGTGCAGAGGACGCTCACCTGTGGCATTGCACGTCTCTGCGCTGAAAGGTAGGACTTTGACATATTTGTCATTGGAGCCTGTAGCCAGCAGCTGCCCACAGTGGCTCCAGGCCACACAGTAGATGGACCCTTTGTGGTGTTTGTTTCTTTTGAAGCGAACAACCGGCTGCTTTGTTGGACTTGAGCTGCTGAGGAGAGAAATTCAAATGAGGTCGTCAACTATATATCAATGACAAAACAACTGGTGATGTTGGTGATGTGCTGCAGCTATTCTCAGTGACAGCAGCCTGGCTCGTATGAAGCCCCGCGTGCATGAGAGGTATTTAAGGGAATATCTGTAAATTGTAGCGTCTATCCATAACCAGATGTTCTGCTTGTGGTGTGTTTTGGGTACAATCAATTTTTTATTTTGCCTCCAGAAGATGCACTGAAGAAGAAACTTAATTTTAGTCTTGTTTCAATGCAGATTAGTACATTAGCGGGAATGTTGCACAACATTAAAG